>NC_086448.1:810368762-810498762 GCF_028390025.1 Pseudophryne corroboree
ACGGGGGGGGTGACAGTGACAGAACACGGGGGGGTGACAGTGACAGAATACGGGGGGGTGACACATTGACAGAACACGGGGGGGGTGACACAGTGACAGAACACGGGGGGGTGACAGTGACAGAACACGGGGGGGGTGACACAGTGACAGAACACGGGGGTGTGTGACATAGTGACAGAACACGGGGTGTGACATAGTGACAGAACACGGGGGAGTGTGACTCAGTGACAGAACACGGGGGGGTGACACAGTGACAGAACACGGGGGGGTGACATAGTGACAGAACATGGGCGTGACATGGTGACAGAACACGGGAGGGGTTGGTACAGCGAGAGCTAAAGATCTCTCCCCCAAACCTAAAAACAGTCTGACGCCACTGCCCGCACACACAAATATATGCACATTATCTCACACACTTTCTTTTCACTTTTCTCATTAACTTACTGATCTGGCTGGCAGTGGCAGGAAGGATGGATCTGTAGCAGTCTGGCTCTTGTCCCGTGTAGCTCCGCCCCCTGAGGCCCCATGTAGCTCCGCCCCCTGAGGCCCCATGTAGCTCCACCCCCTCACCGGCACGTAGCCCCGCCCCCTTCTCGGCTGAACACAGCCGTTGTCACTGGGGACTCTGGAGGAGGCTGCTACAACGCAGCAGCAGGGGAGAGAGGCGCCGCTGGCAGCTTGGAGGTACTGCAGTGCAGAGCAATGACAAGCAGCTCAGCCGGTCGGGCCGCTTGTCATTGCTCGCTGGTGCGAGGCAGTGGGCCGGGCAGGATTGGTTTGCGGGCCGCATCCGGCCCGCGGGCCGTATTTTGCCCACCCCTATTCTAGGGCGTACATTGTCCACATTTGCAAATGTCCTTTGCTCTGCCAGGGTGGTTCACACTAAACCGATTGAAGACTGCTAAATAAACTTTAAAGTGTGGGGGTGGATTATAACACAGTTAAATGGATAAGAACCTGGTTGCAGGATAGGAAACAGACAGTTGTAGTTAATGGAGTGCAATCTATGAAGGGAAATGTTACCAGTGGAGTACCCCAGGGATCTGCACTTGGTCCAGTTCTCTTTAATATCTTTGTTGGTGACATTGCAGATGGTATTGAAGGGAAGGTATGCCTTTTTGCAGACGATACAAAGATATGCAACAGGGTAGATACACCGGGAGGGGTAAAACAAATGATTGATGACCTAGGTAGGCTTGAGAAATGGTCAAGAACGTGGCAACTACAGTTTAATGCTAAATTATGCAAAATCATGCACATGGGTCTCAAAAACCCAAAGGCTAAATATAGTATCAAAGGGTACTATCATGGAAACTACTGAGTAGGAAAGGGATTTAGGAGTCACTATTTCAAGTGACTTGAAGGCAGGAAAGCAATGCAACAAAGCAATGAGAAAGGCAAGTCAGATGCTTGGTTGCATAGGGAGAGGAATCAGTAGCAGGAAAAAAGAAGTGATAATGCCACTGTACAGGTCATTGGTTCGTCCCCATCTGGAATACTGTGTCCAGTTCTGGAGACCATATCTCCAGAAGGATATAAATACATTAGAGAGTGTACAAAGAAGGGCAACTAAAATGGTGCATGGCCTACATCACAAAACTTACCCGGAAAGGCTAAAAGATCTTAACATGTATAGTTTGGAGGAGAGAAGGGAAAGGGGGGACATGATAGAAACTTTCAAATATATCAAGGGTCTTAACAAAGTTCAGGAGGGAAACATTCTTCAAAGGAAGAGAAGTATTAGAACTCGAGGACATACACTGAGACTTGAGGGGGGGGGGGGGGTTCAGGGGAAATTTAAGGAAATATTACTTCACAGAAAGGGTAGTGGATAAGTGGAATAGCCTCCCATCAGAGGTGGTAGAGGCTAAGACTGTAGAGCAATTTAAACATGCTTGGGATAGGCATATGAATATCCTTACAAAGAATTAAGGTTCAAGAAGGGTTGAGATTGCCTAAAGGATAAAAAAAGGGGCAGACTAGATGGGCCAAGTGGTTCTTATCTGCCGTCACGTTCTATGTTTCTATGCTTCTATGTTAAGGCATCACATTTACATGATTTACTGTATATTCCGAAACTGTACTTCTTCAGGTATACTGCTACGTACAGTCATTTGGATTTACTTTTTGACCTTTATTTATTATTATTTTTTACTAAATCTGTTAATATCATTGATATTTAAAAATGTTAACACACAACACTTATTAAATTATAACTATAAGAAATGTATTAATTTTCAATAACATTAATTTGAACAAGAAGAGTTTAATAAACAAACTGTAACAACAGATATGAAGTAGTGATGTGCACCGGAAATTTTTCGGGTTTTGGTTTTGGATTCGGTTCCGCGGCCGTGTTTTGGATTCGGACGCGTTTTGGCAAAACCTCCCTGAAATTTTTTTGTCGGATTCGGGTGTGTTTTGGATTTGGGTGTTTTTTTACAAAAATCCCTCAAAAACAGCTTAAATCATAGAATTTGGGGGTCATTTTGATCCCATAGTATTATTAACCTCAATAACCATAATTTACACTCATTTTCAGTCTATTCTGAACACCTCACACCTCACAATATTCTTTTTAGTCCTAAAATTTGCACCGAGGTCGCTGAATGGCTAAGCTAAGCGACACAAGTGGCCGACACAAACACCTGGCCCATCTAGGAGTGGCACTGCAGTGTCAGGCAGGATGCACTTCAAAAAAATTGTCCCCAAACAGCACATGATGCAAAGAAAAAAAGAGGTGCACCAAGGTCGCTGTGTGACTAAGCTAAGCGACACAAGTGGCCGACACATACACCTGGCCCATCTAGGAGTGGCACTGCAGTGTCAGACAGGATGGCACTTCAAAAAAATAGTCCCCAAACAGCACATGATGCAAAGAAAAAAAGAGGCGCAACAAGGTCGCTGTGTGACTAAGCTAAGCGACACAAGTGGCCGACAAAAACACCTGGCCCATCTAGGAGTGGCACTGCAGTGTCAGGCAGGATGGCACTTCAAAAAAATTGTCCCCAAACTGCACATGATGCAAAGAAAAATTAAAGAAAAAAAGAGGTGCAAGATGGAATTGTCCTTGGGCCCTCCCACCCACCGTTATGTTGTATAAACAGGACATGCACACTTTAACGAACCCATCATTTCAGCGACAGGGTCTGCCACACGACTGTGACTGAAATGACCGGATGGTTTGGGCCCCCACCAAAAAAGAAGCAATCAATCTTTCCTTGCACAAACTGGCTCTACAGAGGCAAGATGTCCACCTCATCATCATCCTCCGATTCCTCACCCCTTTCACTGTGTACATCCCCCTCCTCACAGATTATTAATTCGTTCCCACTGGAATCCACCATCTCAGGTCCCTGTGTACTTTCTGGAGGCAATTGCTGCTGGTGAATGTCTCCACGGAGGAATTGATTATAATTCATTTTGATGAACATCATCTTCTCCACATTTTCTGGAAGTAACCTCGTATGCCGATTGCTGACAAGGTGAGCGGCTGCACTAAACACTCTTTCGGAGTACACACTGGAGGGAGGGCACCTTAGGTAGAATAAAGCCAGTTTGTGCAAGGGCCTCCAAATTGCCTCTTTTTCCTGCCAGTATACGTACGGACTGTCTGACGTGCCTACTTGGATGCGGTCACTCATATAATCCTCCACCATTCTTTCAATGGTGAGAGAATCATATGCAGTGACAGTAGAAGACATGTCAGTAATCGTTGGCAGGTCCTTCAGTCCGGACCAGATGTCAGCACTCGCTCCAGACTGCCCTGCATCACCGCCAGCGGGTGGGCTCGGAATTCTTAGCTTTTTCCTCGCACCCCCAGTTGCGGGAGAATGTGAAGGAGGAGCTGTTGACGGGTCACGTTCCGCTTGACTTGACAATTTTCTCACCAGCAGGTCTTTGAACCTCTGCAGACTTGTGAGAGAGATACAACGTAGGTTTTAAATCTAGGATCGAGCACGGTGGCCAAAATGTAGTGCTCTGATTTCAACAGATTGACCACCCGTGAATCCTGGTAAAGCGAATTAAGGGCTCCATCCACAAGTCCCACATGCTTAGCGGAATCGCTCTGTTTTAGCTCCTCCTTCAATCTCTCCAGCTTCTTCTGCAAAAGCCTGATGAGGGGAATGACCTGACTCAGGCTGGCAGTGTCTGAACTGACTTCACGTGTGGCAAGTTCAAAGGGTTGCAGAACCTTGCACAACGTTGAAATCATTCTCCACTGCGCTTGAGTCAGGTGCATTCTCCCTCCTTTGCCTATATCGTGGGCAGATGTATAGGCTTGAATGGCCTTTTGCTGCTCCTCCATCCTCTGAAGTATATAGAGGGTTGAATTCCACCTCGTTACCACCTCTTGCTTCAGATGATGGCAGGGCAGGTTCAAGACTGTTTGCTGGTGCTCCAGTCTTCGGCACGCGGTGGCTGAATGCCGAAAGTGGTCCGCAATTCTTCGGGCCACCGACAGCATCTCTTGCACGCCCCTATCATTTTTTAAATAATTCTGCACCACCAAATTCAATGTATGTGCAAAACATGGGACGTGCTGTAATTTGCCCAGATGTAATGCACGCACAATATTGGTGGCGTTGTCCGATATCACAAATCCCCAGGAGAGTCCAATTGGGGTAAGCCATTCTGCGATGATGTTCCTCAGTTTCCGTAAGAGGTTGTCAGCTGTGTGCCTCTTATGGAAAGCGGTGATATAAAGCGTAGCCTGCCTAGGAACGAGTTGGCATTTGCGAGATGCTGCTACTGGTGCCGCCGCTGCTGTTCTTGCTGCGGGAGGCAATACATCTACCCAGTGGGCTGTCACAGTCATATAGTCCTGAGTCTGCCCTGCTCCACTTGTCCACATGTCCGTGGTTAAGTGGACATTGGGTACAACTGCATTTTTTAGGACACTGGTGAGTCTTTATCTGAGGTCTGTGTACATTTTCGGTATCACCTGCCTAGAGAAATGGAACCTAGATGGTATTTGGCACCGGGGACACAGTACCTCAAACAAGTCTCTAGTTGCCTGTGAATTAACGGTGGATACTGGAACCACGTTTCTCACCACCCAGGCTGACAAGACCTGAGTTATCCGCTTTGCAGCAGGATGACTGCTGTGATATTTCATCTTCCTCGCAAAGGACTGTTGGACAGTCAATTGCTTATTGGAAGTAGTACAAGTGGTCTTCCGACTTCCCCTCTGGGATGACGATCGACTCCCATCAGCAACAACAGCAGCGCCAGCAGCACTAGGTGTTACACTCAAGGATGCATCGGAGGAATCCCAGGCAGGAGAGGACTCGTCAGACTTGCCAGTGACATGGCCTGCAGGACTATTGGCTTTCCTGTGTAAGGTGGAAATTGACACTGAGGGAGTTGGTGGTGTGGTTTGCAGGAGCTTGGTTACAAGAGGAAGGTATTTAGTGGTCAGTGGACTGCTTCCGCTGTCATCCAAAGTTTTTGAACTTGTCACTGACTTCTGATGAATGCGGACCAGGTGACTTATAAGGGAGGATGTTCCTAGGTGGTTAACATCCTTACCCCTACTTATTACAGCTTGGAATGCGGACCAGGTGACTTATAAGGGAGGATGTTCCTAGGTGGTTAACATCCTTACCCCTACTTATTACAGCTTGACAAAGGCAACACACGGCTTGACACCTGTTGTCCGCATTTGTGTTGAAATAATTCCACACCGAAGTGGTGATTTTTTTTGTATTTTGACCAGGCATGTCAATGGCCATATTTGTCCCACGGACAACAGGTGTATCCCCGAGTGCCTGACTTAAACAAACCACCTCACCATCAGAATCCTCCTTGTCAATTTCCTCCCCAGCGCCAGCAACACCCATATCCTCATCCTGGTGTACTTCAACAGTGACATCTTCAATTTGACTATCAGGAACTGGACTGCGGGTGCTCCTTCCAGCACTTGCAGGGGGCGTGCAAATGGTGGAAGGCGCAAGCTCTTCCCGTTCAGTATTGGGAAGGTCAGGCATCGCAACCGACACAATTGGACTCTCCTTGGGGATTTGTGATTTAGAAGAACGCACAGTTCTTTGCTGTGCTTTTGCCAGCTTAAGTCTTTTCATTTTTCTAGTGAGAGGATGAGTGCTTCCATCCTCATGTGAATCTGAACCACTAGCCATGAACATAGGCCCGGACCTCAGCCGTTCCTTGCCACTCCGTGTCGTAAATGGCATATTGGCAAGTTTACGCTTCTCATCAGACGCTTTCAATTTTGATTTTTGGGTCATTTTACTGTACTTTTGTTTTTTGGATTTTACATGCTCTCTACTATGACATTGGGCATCGGCCTTGGCAGACGACGTTGATGGCATTTTATCGTCTCGGCCATGACTAGTGGCAGCAGCTTCAGCACGAGGTGGAAGTGGATCTTGATCTTTCCCTATTTTAACCTCCACATTTTTGTTCTCCATTTTTTAATGTGTGGAATTATATGCCAGTATCAATAGCAATGGCCTACTACTATATATACTGCGCACAACTGAAATGCACCACAGGTATGGATGGATAGTATACTTGACGACACAGAGGTAGGTAGAGCAGTGGCCTTCCATACTGTACTGCTATATATACTGGTGGTCACTGTCAGCAAACTGCAAAACTAAAATGCACCACAGGTATAGAATCTAGATGGATAGTATACTTGACGACACAGAGGTAGGTAGTGCAGTGGCCTTCCATACCGTACTGCTCTATATACTGGTGGTCACTGTCAGCAAACTGCAAAACTAAAATGCACCACTGGTATAGAATCTAGATGGATAGTATACTTGACGACACAGAGGTAGGTAGAGCAGTGGCCTTCCATACTGTACTGCTATATATACTGGTGGTCACTGTCAGCAAACTGCAAAACTAAAATGCACCACAGGTATAGAATCTAGATGGATAGTATACTTGACGACACAGAGGTAGGTAGTGCAGTGGCCTTCCGTACCGTACTGCTCTATATACTGGTGGTCACTGTCAGCAAACTGCAAAACTAAAATGCACCACAGGTATAGAATCTAGATGGATAGTATACTTGACGACACAGAGGTAGGTAGAGCAGTGGCCTTCCGTACCGTACTGCTATATATACTGGTGGTCACTGTCAGCAAACTGCAAAACTAAAATGCACCACAGGTATAGCATCTAGATGGATAATATACTTGACGACACAGAGGTAGGTAGAGCAGTGGCCTTCCGTACCGTACTGATATATATACTGGTGGTCACTGTCAGCAATCTGCAAAACTAAAATGCACCACAGGTATAGAATCTAAATGGATAGTATACTTGACGACACAGAGGTAGGTAGAGCAGTGGCCTTCCGTACCGTACTGCTATATATACTGGTGGTCACTGTCAGCAAACTGCAAAACTAAAATGCACCACAGGTAAAGAATCTAGATGGATAGTATACTTGACGACACAGAGGTAGGTAGAGCAGTGGCCTTCCGTACCGTATTGCTATTTATACTGGTGGTCACTGTCAGCAAACTGCAAAACTAAAATGCACCACAGGTATAGAATCTAGAAGGATAGTATACTTGACGATACAGAGGTAGGTAGAGCAGTGGCCTTCCGTACTGTACTGCTATATATACTGGTGGTCACTGTCAGCAAACTGCAAAACTAAAATACACCACAGGTATAGAATCTAGATGGATAGTATACTTGACGACACAGAGGTAGGTAGAGCAGTGGCCTTCTGTACCGTACTGCTATATATACTGGTGATCACTGTCAGTAAACTGCAAAACTAAAATGCACCACAGGTATAGAATCTAGATGGATAGTATACTTGACGACACAGAGGCAGGTAGAGCAGTGGCCTTCCGTACCATACTGCTATATATACTGGTGGTCACTGTCAGCAAACTGCAAAACTAAAATGCACCACAGGTATAGAATCTAGATGGATAGTATACTTGACGACACAGAGGTAGGTAGAGCAGTGGCCTTCCGTACCGTACTGCTATATATACTGGTGGTCACTGTCAGCAAACTGCAAAACTAAAATGCACCACAGGTATAGAATCTAGATGGATAGTATACTTGACGACACAGAGGTAGGTAGAGCAGTGGCCTTCCGTACCGTACTGCTCTATATACTGGTGGTCACTGTCAGCAAAACTCTGCACTGTACTCCTCCTATATAATACTGCTGGTCCCCAGTCCCCACAATAAAGCACTGTGAGCACAGATATATGCAGCACACTGAGCACAGATATGGAGCGTTTTTCAGGTAGACAACATATACTGGTGGTCACTGGTTAGCAAAACTCTGCACTATACTCCTCCTATATAATATGCTGGTGGTCCCCAGTCCCCACAATAAAGCAGTGTGAGCACAGATATATGCAGCACACTGAGCACAGATATGGAGTGTTTTTCAGGCAGACAACCTATACTGATGGTCACTGTCAGCAAAACTCTGCACTGTACTCCTCCTATATAATACTGCTGGTCCCCAGTCCCCACAATAAAGCAGTGTGAGCACAGATATATGCAGCACACTGAGCACAGATATGGAGTGTTTTTCAGGCAGACAACGTATACTGATGGTCACTGTCAGCAAAACTCTGCACTGTACTCCTCCTATATAATATACTGGTGGTCCCCAGTCCCCACAATAAAGCAGTGTGAGCACAGATATATGCAGCACACTGAGCACAGATATGGAGTGTTTTTCAGGCAGACAACGTATACTGGTGGTCACTGTCAGCAAAACTCTGCACTGTACTCCTCCTATATAATACAGCTGCTCCCCAGTCCCCACAATTAAGCAGTGTGAGCACAGATATATGCAGCACACTGAGCACAGATATGGAGTGTTTTTCAGGCAGACAACGTATACTGGTGGTCACTGTCAGCAAAACTCTGCACTGTACTCCTCCTATATAATACAGCTGCTCACCAGTCCCCACAATTAAGCAATAAGCACAAATATTTGCATCAAGATTAGTAAACGGAGAGGACGCCAGCCACGTCCTCTCCCTAACATTTCCAATGCACGAGTGAAAATGGCGGCGACGCGCGGCTGCTTTTATAGAATCCGAATCTCGCGAGAATCCGACAGCGGGATGATGACGTTCGGGCGCGCTCGGGTTAACCGAGCCATACGGGCGGAGCTACCAAACCGAAAGTGACGTGACGCAGGGAATCAATAACATACAAAGAGAATCCAGGCTACCATTACAACGAATGCCGAAGAAAGGAAGCGGAAGTGACGCGACGCGACGAGTGGATCCCGGTTACCACAGCAACACAATGCAGAGCTGTGTACAGTGGAACCTGACGATGGGCGGAGAGATCCCGGTCGCCATAGCAACGAATGCCAGGGAGAGTTTAAAGTGCGGGGTAGGAGGTGCACTCGGCTATCCTGAGGAAGCCTGCTTAGACAGGCGAAACTAGTTGATCGCAGAGGCACCAACAACTGTCTGCCGGCAGACACCCGCACCTTTCTGGACCTGTGGCATTCAATACCTTAAACATCCTAGTGATATTTGGTGGACCCCTTTCTTTGAAAGTAAAGCATTCATAACCTAGAACCAGAAATAACGACACGGAGACTTGAATTTTGGCAGAAAATTGCTAGCTATTTATTTGTCCCTATCCATAGCAAACCTGTAATAAAGAAATTAATTTAATATGCCGATCCAGCCGGCATATGGTGGCGGCCCAAAAGAACGGCTCAATTAACCTAAATTAACCTTAAATAACTAACCCTATAAATTTACTACAACTTATCACAAACCGGTAATAGGTGACAACTCAACCCCCACAGTGACTACCCACCGCTCCTGGGTGCCCTGCCGCTGCCTTCCCGGACGGGTGGTCAAGCGGCCATAAGTCGAAGGAGGTGAGTGCACCTAAACCACAACAAACTGTAAAACACTACAGTTTTCCATACAAATACAAAACTGCCGTTCTTTTCCGCCAATAAATAGCCAACGATAAACCAGCCAACAACTTAACGCCAAAGCACCACGTGCCAGAATTTCTTACCACCAGGGCGGGAGGGTGGGAAAGCAAATCACCACCAAGAGAACTAAGATGGCCTCACCTTCCCTATATATATCAAACCCTCCCCTTAAAAAGGCTGTACATTCCTAACAGCTAGGTCCACCCCTCACCAGATGTTTAACTCTTTCCTTTCCTATGCAGTCAATTCTCTCTCCTAAACATCCTAGTGATATTTGGTGGACCCCTTTCTTTGAAAGTAAAGCATTCATAACCTAGAACCAGAAATAACGACACGGAGACTTGAATTTTGGCAGAAAATTGCTAGCTATTTATTTGTCCCTATCCATAGCAAACCTGTAATAAAGAAATTACCGTATATACTCGAGTATAAGTCGACCCGAATATAAGCCGAGGCACCTAATTCTACCACAAAAACCTGGGAAAACTTATTGACTCGAGTATAAGCCTAGGGTGGGAAATGCAGCTCTAGCCGTACACAGCCCTCAGTGCCAGATATGCCCTCATAGTGCCAGATATGCCCCCACAGTGCTGCCAGATATGCCCCCACAGTGCTGCCAGATATGCCCCCACAGTGCTGCCAGATATGCCCCCACAGTGCTGCCAGATATGCCCCCACAGTGCTGCCAGATATGCCCCCACAGTGCTGCCAGATATGCCCCCACAGTGCTGCCAGTTATGCCCCCACAGTGCTGCCAGATATGCCCCCACAGTGCTGCCAGATATGCCCCCACAGTGCTGCCAGTTATGCCCCCACAGTGCTGCCAGATATGCCCCCACAGTGCTGCCAGATATGCCCCCACAGTGCTGCCAGATATGCCCCCACAGTGCTGCCAGATATGCCCCCACAGTGCTGCCAGATATGCCCCCACAGTGCTGCCAGATATGCCCCCACAGTGCTGCCAGTTATGCCCCCACAGTGCTGCCAGATATGCCCCCACAGTGCTGCCAGATATGCCCCCACAGTGCTGCCAGTTATGCCCCCACAGTGCTGCCAGATATGCCCCCACAGTGCTGCCAGTTATGCCCCCACAGTGCTGCCAGATATGCCCCCACAGTGCTGCCAGATATGCCCCCACAGTGCTGCCAGATACGTTCCCTCCCCAAGTGCCAGGTATGCCCCACAGTGCTGTTACTTACCCCTCCGTCGATCCCGCGCTGTCTTCTGGAGGGACACGAAGCACACAGCGTGCGCGGCTCTCCTGTGTCCCTCCTGCATCTTCGGCGGCCGCGGCGGGTCTATTATAGGAAGTGCCGGTTCGTGATCAGAGGTCACGAACGGGTATTTCCTGTAATAGAACCGCCGCTGCTGCCGCCGGAGATGCAGGAGGGACACAGGAGCGCCGCGCGCTGTGCGCTCCATGTCCCTCCTTCACACTGCTCTGCCTCTGCCTGCACTGACTCGAGTATAAGCCGAGGTGGCTTTTTCAGCACAAAAAAAAGTGCTGAAAAAGTCGGCTTATACTCGAGTATATACGGTAATTTAATATGCCGATCCAGCCGGCATATGGTGGCGGCCCAAAAGAACGTCTCAATTAACCTAAATTAACCTTAAATAACTAACCCTATAAATTTACTACAACTTATCACAAACCGGTAATAGGTGACAACTCAACCCCCACAGTGACTACCCACCGCTCCTGGGTGCCCTGCCGCTGCCTTCCCGGACGGGTGGTCAAGCGGCCATAAGTCGATGGAGGTGAGTGCACCTAAACCACAACAAACTGTAAAACACTACAGTTTTCCATACAAATACAAAACTGCCGTTCTTTTCCGCCAACAGCGAAAGACTCATCCCCAAAGCCTTTCGCACCGCCACCATAAACCTACCCTAACTCCTGCAACACGAAACCTAGATCCTCCAGAAAAAACATCATCCCCTCATTGGATAGATGTACTCCATCATGCCGGAAAAGGTGGCTGTCTCTGAACCGAATCCTCGGGTGGCGAACCACCCTCCCTCCGTGGGACAGCACCCACTTTGCCACCGCCCCGTTCACCTTTTTCCGGGCCTCGTCAATCTGGCGCCCATCTGCCACACCCCTCCAAATCAACCTTGGCACCATCAATGAAAAAACCAACACACAATTGGTCCATGTTGCGGCCACACTTGCCAGATCCTGTATCATGGCCCACCGCAGATCCAAGGATGTCCTCTTCCCCAGGTCGTTGCCACCTAGATGGACAACCAAGACCCTAGGAACTCCATGCTTGCTGGCCTGACTAACTAACTTACTCCTCAGCTCGCTCCACATCATCCCTCGCCAGCCAAGCCATCTGACACCCTGCGCTCCAAGCAACGCCTGAGCCCCTTCCGAGGCCACAAACCTGGCTGCCCAGTAAATGTAAGAGTGGCCAACCACCCAAATAGCCAACTTGTCTTCAAACCAACCTGAAGGGGAAAAGAGGGGTAAAATTGATTACTAAAAGGCTTATTAATTGCTTTCACTGAAGGATCTGCCAAAAGAAAAAACTTTAGTTCTCGCTATTGCAGCAGTCACGGCCTAACCGATCTGCACCGTGCTTCGTTGCCAATTTAAAGCGCAAATAAACACACAAAGGGGAAAGTTCAAATAAAAACAAACGAAATAAAGCAGGGAGGGGGGGGGTATAAAATGGGAAACACATGTAATAACTCAGCTGGAGGTGAAAGCGTAAAGACCTGCTGAGGGACTCTGATTAGACCGGATTAGCCGAATTGTAGATTAGAATTCAGTCCGTCAAGTCAGTCAAAAAATCGCAAAATAACTCCAGACCCCCGCTGCCGACTCATGCCAGCAACGGCGAGTAGCTAATCCCTGAGTAGGATCACAAAACAGGGGGAAACACCAACAGACGCACAACATCATAAATCACAGAACTGGAACAACATAATACATTGCAAATAAAACAAGGCACTAAGCGCAATCCGACCTCTCATGCAACGGGGCGAATATATCGTCTGTAACTTGACGACTTCCATCGCCCCACCGCTTGGATTTCAGTTCTGGAGAAACCCGCCGCAGCAGCCGACGTCGCCGCGCCTATTCGAAAGGAATGGGTACCGAACGCAGCGGGTGGGAGGCCCAAGCTCGCCAAACAACGGCCCATCATCCAACGGAACTGGTATTTCGTCACTGGCAGCCCGTCATAATGCAATAGCCATGATCCCTCCCTAACGGGTCGCACGACCACATATTGCATTGCCAGACCTACTGGGCAAACGCTCTCCTCTTGCGCTGGAACCATAGTGACCCAGCGCCCTCTCCCCACTTGATCCGTCTTAGAGCGCCGCAATCTGCACAGCAAGGACCTCTCACCCACCACAACGTCTCCGACCAGCATGCGCGAATCTGCTCTCTTGGAAGGCGCTACCAACTCCGAAACCCTAAAGGCTCCGTGGTAAGCCATTGAGAACGCCAAACTGAACAAAAGCGCCTCAAACCTGGACGACGCGACTCGCCCCACCGCCGCGATGACGGCCGGCAACAAAGCCGCATCGATGGGCCGCCTCCTATCTGGTGGCGTCGGCGCTACTCGTGCCCACCCTTTCATTGCCTTCCGCAGAACCTCGCTTTTTGTCACATCAGGGACGCCTCGCAGCTTGCAGAAAAATGAGACCCCAGCCAAGTACCGTGATACCACCGCTCGGGACCTACCGGAAACGTAAAGCCGCCAAATAAAAGAAAGCATCAGCCGATGCCTGCTCTTACCTTGTTGCTGACGACCTTGGACAAACTCCTCCCACTCGCTCCAAGCTTGTCCTTAAGTCTTGAGCGTGGCTGGCGCGACTGACCGCAACGCTAGACCCTCCAGTCCGGCCCGATCACCTGCCAAACATACCCAGGACAGTGAAAACCTTGCTCCTCGGCATCGGGTGCCAAAACCCAAAACCTCTCCCACTGTCCACGCGACAAAGCGTCGGCAATTCCGTTCTCCAAACCGGGCACGTGTTGTGCTTGGAACCATAGGTTCTTACGCAAGCACGTCAAAAGCAATTGCCCGAGTACCCGCAGAACCACCAGCGATTTTGCCCTCTGGTTATTAATCGCATGCACCACGCCCAGATTATCGCATCTAAACAATATGCTGCGATTAGCCAACCGATCGCCCCAGACCTCCAACGCTACCATAATGGGAAAAAGCTCCAGAAGCACCAGATCTTTTGTAAGACCCTCGCTATGCCAGTTTGCCGGCCAGGATGCCGCGCACCAAGATCCCTCCAAAAAACAACCGAATCCAGAGGCACCTGCAGCGTCTGTGAACAGTTGCAACCGTTCGCTGTCCACCGCTGGCGCTTGCCATATGCTCACTCCGTTGAAATCCTCCAGGAACGAAGCCCAAACGGCCAAATCCCTTTTTAATTCGGAGGACAATCGCACGAAATGATGAGGCCTGGCACACCCCGCCGTCGCCCTCTCAAGCTTCCGGCAGAAAACCCTGCCCATCAGTATTATCCGACAAGCAAAGTTCAGCATGCCCAGCAAGGACTGCGCCTGCCGTAGCGTAACTTTACGCGAGCCGTTGAACCGGCAAATGGTTTCGCGGAGCTTCGACACCTTGTCCCGGGGCAGGCGACACTCTCCTGCCACCGTTTCAATTTCAATCCCGAAAAAATGACAGGCAGGAGTCCGGACCCTCCGTTTTGTCCACGGCTACAGGAACACCGAAATGGTAAAAAAGAGCCCGGATGCTAAAGAGCAAGTCGCCGCACCTTGCATCATTAGCCGGATCCGCACACAGGAAATCATCGAGGTAATGGGCAACCCCGTGACCGCCTGACGCAGAATCCACGCACCAATGAAGAAACGTGCTAAAGCGCTCGAAAAATGAGCATGAAACGGAACATCCCATCGGCAAACATTTGTCGATGAAATACTCCGCTCCAATCCGGAAACCCATAAAACGGAATGAGTCCGGATGCAATGGCAGTAACCTAAAGGCTGACTCAACATCAATCTTAGCCATGAGGGCCCCGCTCCCGTAGCTGCGGACCATCTCTAGCGCCTCGTCAAATGACTGATACACCACCGAGCAATGAGCCGGTGGTATTGCGTCGTTGACCGACGCCCCCGGCGAGTAAGAAAGATGCTGGATAAGCCGAAAAGCGCCTGGAGTCTTCTTCGGTACCACTCCGACCGGGGAGATGACCAAGTCATCCACCGGGGGCGACCTAAACGGCCCCTCCATCCTGCCCAACCCGACCTCCTTATCCACTTTCTCCCGCAGCACAGTCGGCAAGGCTCGGGCAGACTGGAGGTTCCTCTGCGCGCGCACGGACACTTCGCTCGCAACAGGCAAGCGAAAACCAAACCTAAAACCGTCGAACAAAAATTTTGCATCCCTTTTATTCGGATACAAATCCAACCACATGACCATCGCTTCCAGCTTAACTGGCGTTGGGGCTCTGCTGAGCGGTCCCGCTCGCGGCCTGCTTAGGGTATGCTTGCTTTCCCCGATTTCCCTGTCGACCACCTTTGAAACAAGAGGAGGCTGGGTGGGCTCCTCCACACTGCTGGCAGGAGTGACGAAATCGACACTGCTTGCCAAAGGAACATGTTCTGCTGTTAAACGCGAAACACTTCCCTCGTGTGGCAGAACGCCCGCCCACGCGAACGGCCAATCCGCCTGTCCTGGCAAATCCTCCGTCCGCACCTGCCCCCTGGGCTGATGACCCTGCTCGACGCCCACCTGCTCCCTGTTTCTGGGTCTCTTCCTCCTGCTGTGAGGCCCGGGTCACTTTGAGCCAGACCTCCACGTCCTTAAAACCGAAATCCATGACCCGTAACCCGTCCTGTTTCTCCCGAAACTCCCGATCATATCGGCGCCATTCCGAGCCCGAGGACGTGCGCTGCATGTCGTGTACGAGATGCAGATACCGGATAACATTCATGTGCTCCTCCGGCCTATCCTCCAAATAGCATGCCGCAAAGACCCAGAAACCTGCCAGCCAATTATCAAAAGACCGGAAAACCTCTGTCCCCATGCCCTTCTTAGCGGCCGCCGCTTTGTAATCCTTCTTCATGGCCTTAGTCAGAACGAATAAGTCCACGAAGTCACCCCTACGTATCTTCTTGCGGCAGCTGTCTCGCAGCCCCCGCATAACCGCGGTGTACTCGCAGCGCACTACCCCAGGCAGATCGCGCCGCTTCTTAGCCCTACGCTCTTCCTCACTAACTCGCTTGCGCCGCTTACGCCTCTTCTGCTGTTTTGCTGCCCGCTTGGCAAATTTTTCCGCCTTCTCCTTTGCCCTAGAAGTACTGTCTACGTCGGACGCTTGCGACGACAAAGAAGAGGAAGAGGAGGAAGACGAAGAGCTATGCGAACTCGAGCTCGTGGGGGAAACTGATATAGACTGTACCAACTCACCGGATGCCATCGACCGCTCCGACCTGGAATCCTCATATTCCTCAGCCCAATCGTCGTCCTCCACGAAGTCTGCCAAATCCCCTTCTTCGCGGCCCTCTGTGAAAGACAAAGCAGAAGAGGACCCGGCCCACGCTTGCGGCGCACGCCGGGCCCCCCGTGTGGTAGGCGCTGTGAGCGCGCGCCCTTGCCGCTCCCGGTCCGTACCTAGCTCCAGCTCCGCAGCAGCCGCCCCCAGCTCTCGGCAGGCTCGTGCCACCCGCTGCGCCGCTGAGGCCCTCTGTCTGCCAGACCCCCTGACTCCGGCAGACTGGCCGAAATCAGACATCGCCCTAGGGGAAGCTACTGCAGCTAACGGCCCCAAAGCCTCCACCACCGTGGCCAGAGCCGACGCTAGATCCCCGGGAGGATCCCGCGTGTTGCGACCCCTGTCAACGGCCCCCAAAGGACCACCGGTCCGTGCCTGGGCGCGATCCCGCGCCCGCCGACCGGCCGACGTGACCCGGGGACCCGGCCCCCCTTGATCCGACGGGAAAGCGGGGGCCCCCCGGCCGGACCATTCGCTCTCCCCTTCTGAGCATGCCTCCTCCCCTCCCAGCGGATCAGAAAATTCCCCCGATCCTGGTGAGGACCCGCTGTCGCGTGCAGCGGCCCGTGCCACAGCCCTGCGGCCGCTGACCCATTCCCTGTCCACCCGCTGGACCCGCTGCGTCCCGTCTCCGTAGGAGTGGTATGGGGAGTAAAGGCGAACTGCGGTGCACCTGCGCGTGCTCCCCCGCGTGTCGCACGACCCCCGGTGTGCGTACGCGCATGCTGCGTGCGGTCCCCCCTTGTATTTGGTGCCGTGGCCCCATCTCCTGGCGCCAACCCTCTCAGCCCAGCGTTGCCTACCAGAGGCAAACGCTGCACCCCCCTGTTGTGTCCCCTCCCCCTGCCGGACTCCGGCATCCGGGGATTCAAAAGGGGAGACCGGTGAACTGGCGGCGACGCTGCGCGCACTCGTGCACGGCCGGCGACGCCCGAAGCGAGCGTGGGCGCGCGCGCACCCCGTGCGCGCGTCCCACCTCTTCCCGTCATCGAGCTCCCGGCCAGCGTCTCCTCCCCAGCTGCCGCGCGAGGCTCCTGCACATGCCCCGCGCGGCGACCTCCAGCTCCCCTAAACGCCCTCTCCCCCCGCCCGGCACTAGCACTCGACCGCGGCACGGGAGGAGGGCTAGGACCCGATCCCAGACCCGCCGAGCGCCCCCCGCGGCGCGCACGCGCGCGCCCGCGGGCGCCCGACACGACCACTGACTCTGCTGCGCCCGGAGGGGACGGCCGCCGCCCGTCGATCCTAGGGCGGCCTGCCAGGTCCCCTGTTCCCCTACGCCGCCCTCGCCCGGCCGGTGTGGCCGGCTCGGCTCCCGGCGGCGAGGCCGACCGGGCCCGTCTTACGATGCCCGCGCCCGTGCTTGTGGAGGCCCCAAGGGATGGAGCCCCGTCCCCGATGCCTCCCACTGCATCATCTGGCCCCGCTCGACCGTCTGACCCACGGTACCGAGCCGGGGCCCGTAACATGCGCTGGGGGCGGGCAGCCATATCAGCAGATATATGAAAGGTGGAGAGGAGGAGTACTACCAATGAGGTGGGGGGTTAATCTGTGTAATATATGCACAGTATGTGAAAAACAAAATGCCTGCACTGCAGCACTCACCTAAAGCAAATCACCACCAAGAGAACTAAGATGGCCTCACCTTCCCTAAATATATCAAACCCTCCCCTTAAAAAGGCTGTACTTTCCTAACAGCTAGGTCCACCCCTCACCAGATGTTTAACTCTTTCCTTTCCTATGCAGTCAATTCTCTCTCCTTCTGGACCTGTGGCATTTAAGTAAGTCTACACATGACACATTCCCGGCTAAGAGTGCTGATTTAACCATAGAAAGATACTGATGTGAGTTAAGGACTAACTGCTGCAGTGAGCAGAGCCATTTGATCCAGTTGGGCACAGCCTTCTTTCTGGAAACACAGATTATATTTTCCCAGTAAAAATTCAATTTTCCAGCTAGGAATGAAAACATGCTTGGAAATTGTAACTGTGGACTTTTTAAGTAAACCGCTGAAATAAGCACTATTAGTATATGTTTTATGTTGGTTTGTTTTTTGTCTAAAGTATACCGGTATTAGGGTCACAATTATATTGATTTTAATTGAACAGTAGTGGTAGATAAAAATTCCCCTTTTATGTGCTGTAAACACCATATTTTGAATAAAGAAAATATAATTTTTATAAAAACATTTTTATTGTATTTATTTATATATTTGCATACTTTGAATACTACAGTAGGAAATATATTGATACACTTGAGAAACATAAGCGCTGGGAGATACTTTATTTTACTTTTTGGGGGAGAATCCGAGTATGCCTCGGACCCGTGTAAAATGGGTGAAGTTCGGGGAGGTTCGATTTCCGAGGAACCGAACCCGCTCATCTCTAATATGAAGTTTAATAAACAAACTTGTTACACTGAGTTAGGTTGGTACAGTTAAAAGGGAGACATTTGTTCACTCACCAGGATGTACTAAGGGTGTGTTATTAAGCTTCTCCTCATAGGCTCTATATTTGAATGGCGCTGCATGCCATTCCTTCTTCTGCTCCTTTGCCAGCTTTACTTTTCACGCACTCTTTATGCTGGCAAAGTGTTTCTTTATGTATATGAGGTCCCACTGGCAGGAGCTCACTGCATTCACATCCTCAATAATCTTCAGTCACAAACTTTTCTTTGTAGCCAGAGAGGTGCACACCCAGCAGATGATGGTACATCTGCACCACAGCGTGAACCATAGCGTGGTTCTCAGCAGATGAGAAGCACACATTATGTCCTGACCATGTTTTGTCAGGTGCAGATGCAGCTGGCTCCTCCTCAGCCTCCTTTTCACTCTCCTCAGCCTCCTCCTCAGATTCGTCCTCCCTCTCCACCTCT
Source organism: Pseudophryne corroboree (assembly GCF_028390025.1). Lineage (NCBI taxonomy): Eukaryota > Metazoa > Chordata > Amphibia > Anura > Myobatrachidae > Pseudophryne > Pseudophryne corroboree. Next base: position 810,388,057 of record NC_086448.1, read on the forward strand.
CTCTCCACCTCACTCTCCTCCTCAGCCCCCTCCTCACTCTCCTCCTCAGCTACCACCTCATCCTCACTCTCCGCCACTTCATCAAAGGACTAAATGGCTGAATTTGGACTTATGTAGGGTATATAAGGTATAAGCCAGGTGACTTTTGGGTGCCAATGGGCAAGGCTGTTTCTAGCCAATTTGGCTCCCAGTGCGAGATTTAAAAATGCGCCCCCCCATGACATAAAAAATGCGCCCCCCCTCACACACACACACCTAGATAAAAAAACAACAACTTGCGCGTGCACCCGGCAAGGGGGCGTGGCTTCATCTGAAAAGACTACCTCACAATCCAGTTTTTAACCCTGCTCCAACAGATCACGACCACCACAGGAAAAATAAATTCTACCATATTAAACCCCACACAGTAATGCCCCCTGCACCATATTATGCCACACACCGCAATGCCCTTGATACATTAAATCCCCACACTACGGCAGGCAAGAGTCCCCATTTCACACATTACGGCAGGTGTCCCCATTTTACACATTGAGAGAGAGAGAGAATACTTACAGAGGCGATTACCGCTCTTCGGCTCGCCTCACCAGTCGCTCCCCGCGCCGGCCTTTCCCTCTTCCTAACTTGGATCCCCCTCTGTACTCCGCTCGGGGGGGGGGGGAGTTTCGCTGAATGACGGGGTTGCGTCGTGACGTAACGACGCAACTGCATCATTCCGTGAAACTCCACCCCCTGAGCGGGTTACTCGGGGAGAAATAGGAGGGGGTAGCAGGGAGCCACAGTTAGTGCCGCAGCGGGCACCCAGTGCGGTTGCACTGCTCACCTGCCCCAAGAAACGGCCCTGCCAATGGGTGACTTTCTTTCAAACTGTGCAATTCGCAGACTGAAACTCGCATTCCGGTTGGTCTAAAAAAATCACATGCTTCCTGGTGTGAAATTCTGTGAGAAGACGAATGCAAGTTACATTTTTGCCAGAAAATAAAAAAATTGCACCCTATAACATTTGGCCGGTAGTCTCCATTAGATGATCCTGAGCAGGATCTTGATAGCATGTGGAATAAGAGCATACAGATTACTGTTGAATAAAACACTCCACCGATTAAGCATTGTGATTTGGAAGCTCGACTGGTGTGTGCTACTACTCTGCCATTAGGGGCATTTTAATAGAGGAGGGGGCACATGTGCCCCCTCCTCTGTACGTCGCAGTAGCCTCCGACATTGTGCCGGAGTCTACTGTGCATGCGCAGGTCTCCGGAAACATGGCGCCGGCCATGTTCCGGAGACCAATTTAGCTACTGCGCATGCGCGGTGGCCATTTTGGTGGTGATTTCACCGCGACTGCAGCACCCGACGCTGGACTCCGGAAAGGTAAGTATTAAAAATGTGTGCTGTGTGGGCCCCTCCTGGATGTGTTTTTCGTAAATATGCTGCTAAATTTAAAGCAATTATATACAACGCTGATTTTGCATTATTACTAATCGTCACTGTAAATTTAGCAGTGAACTGCTGAAAAGACGCTGGTTCCTTAAACCTGGAACATATTGCGTAACCTCCATAGTAGGAACTGTGTTGCTGCTGTTTATACAATGCTGTGTGATGTGCACTTCTGAATGAGAAGCAGGTATTGTATGATCTGATCATCATTATGAAAGCTGGAGGCTATGTGACAAACAAGTTCAGGAGTTGTTGTTTTATCCATGTTACACTAAACACTACATAACGTTTCCCGAACAACAGAAAAAGGCACAAATTGTTAGCAAGTGACTGGAGGCTCTTTTATTTCACTTGCAATAATGTTCATTGATGCAAAAAAAAACACATTTCACATCATATGTTCGGGGTGTCCTGAGAATTAATGTGCAGCTGCAGGTCTCATAGAAGAAACAGAAACCGTACCAAACATTGTCTTTATTATAGTCTTACGTCTAGCCAAAGGTATATTCCAGTTTTTGAAAAAAACAGACAATTTTTTTCTCATTTTTTTTTACACCATCTATAGTAGATCGCCTATTATAAGTTTACTTGCAGAATATCCCATGAAAACACATAAATATTAAGCATCCATAGGATTTAAGAAAGAAGGTCCATCCATTACCCACCGCAAAGCAGGTCACTTTGGGGTTCGGCGTCGGACTGAGTTCATACTTGGGTCATCTCACCAAGTTTGGATCTCGGATCTCAAAAAATGAATCTTACGTGTTTTGGATTACATGTAAATCCTACCCCCCATGATCCAGATGCTATTTCACACTGGAAATGACTGAAAATTAATATTATTGATGTTTAATCCAGTATAGGTCAGGACCCTAGTCCTTTAGGACGCTGCAGTGCCTAGTGGCTGAAGTGGCTAGTTATAAAGTGGCAGCTAAGATCAATAGCAGTGTTATACCTGAATGTCATTAGTTACATCTTCAACTGATATCGATTGCAAATTGATTCCTCCTCTCCCCTTCTCATCAACAGGTAAACAATATTGCATACTATTCCAACTGTTTTTACTGAAGTATTACTAGGTAAACAATATTGCAGACTATTCCAAGTGTTTTTACTGAAGTGTTACTAGGTAAACAATATTGCAGACTATTCCAACTGTTTTTACTGAAGTGTTACTAGGTAAACAATATTGCAGACTATTCCAACTATTTTTACTGAAGTATTACTAGGTAAACAATATTGCAGACTATTCCAACTGCTTTTACTGAAGTATTACTAGGTAAACAATATTGCAGACTATTCCATCTGTTTTTACTGAAGTATTACTAGGTAAATAATAATGCAGACTATTCCAACTGTTTTTTACTGAAGTGTTACTAGGTAAACAATATTGCAGACTATTCCAACTGTTTTTACTGAAGTATTACTAGGTAAAGAATATTGCAGACTATTCCAACTGTTTTTACTGAAGTGTTACTAGGTAAACAATATTGCAGACTATTCCAACTGTTTTTACTGAAGTATTACTAGGTAAACAATATTGCAGACTATTCCAACTGCTTTTACTGAAGTATTACTAGGTAAACAATATTGCAGACTATTCCATCTGTTTTTACTGAAGTATTACTAGGTAAATAATATTGCAGACTATTCCAACTGTTTTTACTGAAGTGTTACTAGGTAAACAATATTGCAGACTATTCCAACTGTTTTTACTGAAGTATTACTAGGTAAACAATGTTGCAGACTATTCCAACTGTTTTTACTGAAGTGTTACTAGGTAAACAATATTGCAGACTATTCCAACTGTTTTTACTGAAGTATTACTAGGTAAACAATATTGCAGACTATTCCAACTGCTTTTACTGAAGTATTACTAGGTAAACAATATTGCAGACTATTCCAACTGTTTTTACTGAAGTATTACTAGGAAAACAGAAGGCAACCCAACAATAAAACAGAGGGACTGCGTTACAACCACAAAACATAGGATCATTATGTGGCCTCTCCTCACCTCTACCATGAGAACTCCAGGACCAGGCTTACCACCTCTCCGGCTGAGAACATCAAGTCTGCCCCCGGGCCGTTCCCTCAAGGTGAGCAGGGAACTGCGGGGGCTGAGCACCAGGACCAGGCTCAGCAGGGACATCCCTATTGCTCCTTAGTGTGCTCCCCACATTCTCATTCCCACCCGTACTATGGTGGTCATTCTGAGTTGTTCGCTCGTTGCCGTTTTTTGCAACGCAGCGATTAGGTGGAAAATGCGCATGCGCATGGTACGCAGCGCACACGCGTTAAGTAATTTAGCATAAAACTTTGGAGATTTACACAAGCTCGAGCGACGTTTTTTCAACGCTCGAGTGATCGTAGTGTGATTGACAGGAAGTGGGTGTTTCTGGGCGGCAACTTGGCGTTTTCAGGGAGCGTGCTAAAAAATGCAGGCGTGCCAGGAAAAAACGCAGGAGTGGCTGGAGAAACGGGGGAGTGGCTGGCCGAACGCAGGGCGTGTTTGTGACGTCAAAGCAGGAACTAAACGGACTGAGGGGATCGCAATCTAGGAGTAGGTCTGGAGCTACTCAAAAACTGCAAGGAAGTATTTAGTAGCAGTTCTACTAATCTTTGGATCGCTATTCTGCTAAGCTAAGATACACTCCCAGAGGGTGGCGGCCTAGCATTTGCAATGCTGCTAAAATCTGCTAGCGAGTGATCAACTCGGAATGAGGGCCAATGATCTTATCAAAATAATGTTATCCCAATTTTCCTTCTGCCACTGGTCACCTGCAATTGTTTTTTCCCCCCTGTTGTTGTTGTTGTTTTTTTTCCTCTTTCACCCCACTGTGTGCTTTTCCTGATTTCCACTGATTGCACACCCTGCCATTGCGTCCTACATACAGGGTACATCATACTACTACACAAGTGTCAGTTTTCCCATATATGCACTGGGCCCTTGTATGGCTCACCTCCCACAGTGTAACTTTCGCAGTGCGTCCAACATGGCTGCCTCATCTGGTACGCTTGTGGATGGGATGATAAATACATTGGCCTGGTGGTTTTGTTGGAACCATACTCTGAACTTTAGGACTCTGAAATCACCCCCATTTTGTGTCATCTCTTCTAGTGGTAGACTATTCCACTCTGGGTAATCCTACGCTGTGCGCCCAAGATGGCTGCCGCACCTGGTACCTTGTGAGGGTGGAATACACAACCCTTGGAAGTTATTACCCAAAATGCCTACACCAATCCTGCATTATGCTTTCTGTGTGCTTAAGGTTTTCTTTTATGTCTGTGTGGCTTATCTATTGCTGTATTACTTAAATCCTCTGTATTATGGGGGTAATTCCAAGTTGATCGCAGCAGGAAATTTTTTAGCAGTTGGGCAAAACCATGTGCACTGCAGGTGTGGCAGATATAACATTTGCAGAGAGAGTTAGATTTGGGTGGGTTATTTTGTTTCTGTGCAGGGTAATTACTGGCTGCTTTAATGTTACACTGCAATTTAGATTGCAGATTGAACACACCACACCCAAATCTCACTCTCTCTGCACATGTTATATCTGCCTCCCCTGCAGTGCACATGGTTTTGCCCAACTGCTAAAAAATGTCCTGCTGCGATCAACGTGGAATTACCCCTTATGTGCATTGTTTTTGAAGTCTGTAAAGCGCCCTGAGTCCTGTTGGAGAAAGAGCGCTATATAAATAAAATTCTTCTTCTTATTCTTATTATTAGTAATAATAATAATGTAAGAACAAAAACTGAAATGGCCCAGAAGGTGCACAGTCAGTCTCACTGGTGCTGTAACTGCCCGCAGTGCAGCCCAGAGCTTCTAATAAAGGGGCAGCATTAAACTTTGGTGCACACTGGCGTTTTTTTGTCACTGCCTACATTGCAGCCCACAACTCCTAGTACAGGGCAGCAATAACCCTTTACTGGTGCACACTGGTGCTGAAACTTCACGCAGTGCAGCTCAGATTGCCTAATAAGAATACAGGGCAGAAGTTTCACTTTGTACCCTGGTGCGCACTGCTGCCTGCAAAAGTTTTTGTGAAGTTGTTGTGATTTGTGGACAAAAAACAAAAAGTTTTTCTTTTAAACTTGTGTGTGTCCAGTGATGCTCAGTATTTGTCATGTCACTGTGTAAATAATATAGGTGCTGTGTCAGTCACAGTGTGAAGTTGTCATTTGTGAGAAGACAGATTTTTAAAAAAACTTTTTGTGCATTCAATTACATTCAGTAGGTGCAGTGCCACTGTGTTAATAATATTAGCACTCTGTGAGTCACAGTGTGAAGTTGTAATTTGTGAAAAACAGTAAAAAAGATATTTAAAAAAACACTTGTGTGTGTTCAGTAATGCTCATTAGGTGCTGTGCCACTGCGTTAATAATAAAAGCTCTTTGTCAGTCACAGTGTGAAGTTTAAAAAACAGAAAAAAAAGTATTTTCTTCTTTTTTTAAACTTTTGTGTGTTCAGGGCCACTGTGAGTCGATAGGTCATGATCAGTCAATAGAAGAGCAGGAGCAGCAACCAAGTTCTAGTGCTGTGACTGTTGCCAGTCATGATAGTACTACAACATCTACTGTACAAAAGGTGGGGCGTGAGAAAGTTTTGGAAAGGACATCTGAAATTAAAATATTATTCGCAAATCAGTGTGAATAGGAGCACAAGCAACGTTTGATAATTAAAATGATATGTGGCTTGCCTATATTCTGTGTGTGACAGTGGCTGTATCTGCATACAAAATGCTGTGCTACAGTGTTTTCCTAAAAAATCATTCTTGTATTCTTTTTTGGCTTTTACTCTCCTAATTTGCTGCAAAATAGAGGTCCATATAGTCCACGCCTAAATCTTATTTTTTTTTAATCTATTCAATCAAGCTATCATTTTTTAGCTGCCTTCCACTATATACTCCACCTCCATTTCCCAATACTTCCCTCGAGTCTTTGAACTAGTTCTTGAATAATGAAAACCATCTTGGTTACTTTGTAGGTGGTCATATAGTTTATTATTCTGCCATCCACCTGTCTGTCACTGCTGTGCGGCAATGTTTCACAGATGTGCTATATTCTTTTAAACTGCCGTGTGTTTGTGTCGCTGCTCTGTTCCTTAGTAACCAGCCAGGTCGCTGCATCCTTTGGCCAATATTGTTGAAACCAATATTGTGAGCTGTAACGTGGTCAAAATTGACTGAAAATGACTGGAAATTAATGTTATTGAGGTTAATGATACTGTAGGAACTAGAGATGAGCGGGTTCGGTTCTCAGAGAGCAGAACCCCACCGGACTTCACTCTCCACCCGGATCCGAGTCAGGCTCGGGTTTTCCCGCCTGACTTTGAAACCAGAACGAGGCAAAATGTCATCATCCCGCTGTCGGATTCTCGCGGGATTTGGATTCCATATAAGGAGCCGCGCGTCCCCGCCATTTTCACTCCGGCATTGGAGAGTGTAGAGAAAGGACTTGTCTCCGTTCTCTCAGTGGTGGCGTCCTCTGCTGCCATATGCCCAGTGCTGCTGTATAATTAGCTATGTTGTCCTGCATCAGACCAGTGGTAGATTCCTGTGCATCAGTCAGTCCAGTGACCAGTCACAGTGGTATACTCTGGTAGTGGTATAGTCCAGTGCTCCTGTGCCGCATATTGTGTTATAAAACTCCAGAAAAATAATGGAGAACAAAAATTTGGAGGATGAAATAGGGAAAGATCAAGAACCACTTCCTCAAAGTGCTGAAGCTGCTGCCACTAGCCAAGACATAGACGATGAAATGCCATCAACTTCGTCTGCCAAGGCCGATGGCCAATGTGATAGTAGTGGGCATGTAAAATCCAAAAAGCCAAAGTTCAGTAAAAAGACCCAAAAAAAGAAATTTAAATGGTCTGAGGAGAAACGTGAACTTGCCAATATGCCATTTTCGACATGGAGTGGCAAGGAACGGCTAAGGCCCTGGCCTATGTTCATGACTAGTGGTTCAACTTCACATGACGATGGAAGCCCTCATCCTCCCGCTAGAAAAATTAAAAGAGTTACGCTGGAAAAAGCACAGAAAAGAACTGTGCGTTCTAAGATGGTATCACAAATCCCCAAGGAGAGTCCAAGTGTGTTGGCGGTTGCGATGCCTGACCTTCCCAACACTGGACGGGAAGAGGTGACTCCTTCCACCATTTGCACGCCCCCTGCAAGTGCTCGAAGGAGCATCCACAGTCCAGTTCTGATATTCAAATTGAAGATGTCACTCTTGAAGTACACCAGGATGAGGATATGGGTGTCGCTGGTGCTGAGAAGGAAGTTGACAATGAGGATTCTGATGGTGATGTGGTTTGTTTAAATGAGGCACCAGGGGAAACACCTGTTGTCCGTGGGATGAAGAAGCCCATTGTGATGCCTGGGCAAAATACCAAAAAAGCCACCTCTCGTCGGTGTGGAATTATTTCCCCACAAATCCGGACAACAGGTGTCAAGCCGTGTGTTGCCTCTGTCAATCTGTAATAAGTAGGGGTAAGGATGTTAACCACGTAGGAACATCCTCCCTTATACGTCACTTGCAGCGCATTCATCAGAAGTCAGTGTCAAGTTGTGAAATTTTGGGTAAGAGCGTAATCAGTCCACTGACACCTAAATCCCTTCTTCCTCTTGTACCTAAGCTCCTGCAAGCCACAACACCAACTCCCTCAACGTCAACTTCCTCCTCAGCCATGAACATCAGTAGTCCTGCAGGCCATGGCAAGACTGAGTCCTCTCCTAACCGGGATTCCTCCAGTGGATCCTTGAGTGGTACACATGCAGTTGCTGCCACTGCTGTTGTTCCTGCTGGGAGTCGATCGTCATCCCAGAGGGGAAGTCGGAAGACCACTTGTACTACTTCAACTAAGCAATTGACTGTCCAACAGTCCTTTGAGAGGAAGATGAAATATGACAGCAGTCATCCTGTTGCAAAGCGGATAACTGAGGCCTTGATACTTATGTTGGTGTTAGACATGCATCCGGTATCCGCCGTGGGATTTAGACAATTGATGGAGGTATTGTGTTCTCGGTACTAAATCCCATCTAGGTTCCACTTCACTAGGCAGGTGATACCAATAATGTACAGAGATGTCACAAAAAATGGCACCAGTGTCCTAAAAAATGCGGTTGTACCCAGTGTCCACTTAACCATGGACATGTGGACAACTGGAACAGGGCAGACTAAGGACTATATAACTGTGACAGCCCTCTGGGTAGATGTATTGCCTCCTGCAACAACAGCAGCAGCGGAACCAGTAGCAGCAGCTCGCAAATACAAATTCATTTCTAGACAGGCTATGCTGAGTATCACCGCTTTCTGTAAGAGGCACACCGCTGACAACCTCTTACGGAAATTGAGGGACATCATCGCGCATTGGTTTACCCCACTTAGGCTGTCCTGGGCATTTGTGATATCGGACAACGCCACCAATATTGTGCGTGCATTATAACTGGGCAAATTCCAGCACGTCCCATGTTTTGCACATACAATTAATGTGGTGGTGCAGAATTTTTTGAAAAATGACAGGGGGGTGCAGGAGATGCTGTTGGTGGCCCGAAAAACTGTGGGCCACTTTTGACATTCAGCCACCACATGTCAAAGACTGGAGCGCCATCAAACACTCCTAAACCTGCCCTGCCATCACCTGAAGCAAGAGGTGGTAACGAGGTGGAATTCAACACTCTATATGCTTCAGAGGATGGAGGAGCAGCAAAAGGCCATTCAAGCCTGTACATCTACCTACGACACACAGTGGCGGTTCTTGCCACGGGCAAGCAGGACTTTTGCCCGGGGCGCCGCCTTCCGGAGGGCGCTGGCGCCATCCGGAGGGCGCCGCACCGTGGCAAGATCCGCCACTGCTGCCCGCTGTGTCCCCCGTCCGCCTCCGCTGCCCGCTGCCGTCCCCGTCCTCGGCGCCTCCTGTGAAGGGAACTAGACGCTATGCGTCTAGTTTCCCTTCGTGGAGAGTAACTGCTGAGCGGTGCGCGATGACGTCATCGCGCACCGCACAGCAAAGGTCCTCTCCACGAAGGGAACTAGACGCATAGCGTCTAGTTTCTCTTCGTGGAGAGGACCTTTTGCTGTGCGGTGCGCGATGACGTCATCGCGCACCGCTCAGCATTCAAGCGGCGCTTTCAATGTACAGGGGGCGTGACTCACCACGCCCCCTGTATTAGCCCACGCCCCTTTCCTGCCCGGGGCGCTCTGCGCCCTTGAACCGGCCCTGACGACACAGGCAAAGGAGGGGGAATGCACCTGACTCAAGTGCAGTGGAGAATGAGTTCCGTCTTGTGCAAGGTTCTCCAACCCTTCGAACTTGCCACACGTGAAGTCAGTTCAGACACTGCCAGTTTGAGTCAGGTCAATCCCCTCATCAGGCTTTTGCAGAAGCAGCTGGAGAAATTGAAGGAGGAGCTAAGATGGAGCAATTCTGCTAAGTATGTGGGACTTGTGGCTGGAGCCCTTCATTCACTTTGCCAGGATTCAAGGGTGGTCAATCTGTTGAAATCAGAGCACTACATTTTGGCCACCGTGCTCGATCCTAGGTTTAAAGCCTACGTTGTATCTCTCTTTGAGGCAGACGCAAGTCTGCAGAGGTGCAAAGACCTGCTGGTGAGTAAATTGTCAACTCAAGCGGAATGTGACCAGTCAACAGCTCCTCCTTCAATTTCTCCCACCACTGGGGCTGCAAGGAAAAGGATAAGATTTCCTAGCCCTCCCGCTGGCGGTGATGCAGGGCAGTCAGGAGCGAAAGCTGACATCTGGTCCGGACTGAAGGACCTGCACACTATTACTGACATGTCTACTGTCACTGCATATGATTCTGTCACCATTGAAAGAATGGTGGAGGATTATATGAGTGACAGCATCCAAGTAGGCATGTCAGACAGTCCGTATGTATACTGGCAGGAAAAAGAGGCAATTTGGATGCCCTTGCACAAACTGGCTTTATTTTACCTAAGTTGCCCCCCCTCCAGTGTGTACTCCGAAAGAGTATTTAGTGCATCCAGTAACCTTGTCAGCGATCGGTGTAGGAGGTTACTTTCACAAAAGGTGGATAAGATGATGTTCATTAAAATGAATTATAAATTCCTCCAGGAAGACCTTGACCAGCAATTGTCTCCGGAAAGTACACAGGGACCTGTGATGGTGGATTCCAGTGGGGACAAATTAATACTCTGTGAGGAGGGGGATGTACACAGTGAAAGGGGTGAGGAATCGGAGAATGATGATGAGGTGGACATCTTACCTCTGTAGGGCCAGTTTGTGCAAGGAAAGATTGATTGCTTCTTTTTTGGTGGGGGCCCAAACAAACCACTCATTTTAGCCACAGTCGTGTGGCAGACCTTGTTGCTGAAATGATTGATTTGTTAAAGTGTGCATGTCCTGTTTATACAACATAAGGGTAGGTGGGAGGGCCCAAGGATAATTCCAACTTGCACCTCTTTTTCTTCTTTGCATCATGTGCTGTTTGGGGACTATTTTTTAAGTGCCATCCTGTCTGACACTTCCGTATATGTTCACTGGTACTGACATTTAATTCCAGTGATTTTGCCGTATAATTCCAGTGATTTGAACGTATAATTCCAGTGATTTTGCTGTTTAATTCCAGTGATATTGCCATTTAATTCCAGTGATTTTGCCGTTTAATTCCAGTGATTTTGCAGTACATTTCCAGTGATTTGGACGTTTAATTCCAGTGATTTGGACTCATAATTCCATTGATTTTGACGTATAATTCCAGTGATTCTGAAGTATAATTCCATTGATTTTGCAGTTTAATTCCAGTGATTTGGACGTATAATTCCAGTGATTTTGTCATTTAATTGCAGTGATTTTGCTGTATAATTCTATTGATTTTGACGTATAATTCCAGTGATTTTGCAGTATAATTCCAGTGATCTTGCAGTATAATTCCAGTGATTTGGACGTATAATTCCAGTGATTTTGCCATTTAATTCCAGTGATTTGGACGTATATTTCCAGTGACTTGGACATATAATTCCTGTGGGAATTGTTTGTGTCGCTTGGCTTTGTCATACAGCTACCTCATTGAGCTTCTTCGACATCTTTGCATGAGGTGCTGTTTGGGGCATTTTTAAATCTCACACTGGGAGCCAAATTGGCTAGAAACAGCCCTGCTCATAAGGCATATAACTGATTCAGTAGGAACCCTCAGTGCCTTTAAATAATGGGCTTCTGAACTTGCCGCAAGAGCGTCTGAACTGAGGGGATAATTCAGATCTGATCGCAGTAGCAAATTTGTTATCTAATGGGAAAAACCATGTGCACTGCAGGGGGGGGGGGGGGCAGATGTAACATGTGCAGAGAGAGTTAGATTTGGGTGGGGTGTGTTCAAACAGAAATCTAAATTGCAATGTAAAAATAAAGCAGCGAGTATTTACCCTGCACAGAATCAAAATAACCCACCCAAATCTAACTCTCTCTGCACATGTTACATCTGCCACACCTGCAGTGCACATGGTTTTGCCTATCTGTTAACAAATTTGCTGCTGCAATCAGGTCTGAATTACCCCCTGAGGTCTCTAGTAGCCATGAACAGTTGGAATCTTAGACGTTACTCAGCAAAGTTTGTGTACTTTCTGTTTTATTTATACTTATCAATGAACTGGCAAATTGGTGGATTCAGTACATTTCTGTGTCTTTGCTTTCTGCTGGTCAGCTTATTGTACAATTCTATGGATAGAGTTTTCCGCACCCAAGAATAGTTTGACACCAAGGGAATGCAGTAAATCTTAAATAACAATCATGAAATGGAAACCTACTGTATATCGCAATATTCAGTATGTCTTTACCGAAAAATTTATACACAAAAAGAGAAAAAAAGAAATCAGATCTTTGAGGGTGCACCAACTCCCTGTAGCAATATAACGTAAAATCACATTTTATTATAATGGTCTTAAAAATCTTGAAACCTTATCTTAGGGCAAACATAAAATATGAATGAAGTACATGGTATGGGTCTTAGGGCCGACATGCATTAGGTTAACCACTATTGATTGACAGTGACTAGGTCGACACCTGAAATAGGTCGACACAGTCATTGGGTCGACATGAACATGGTCAACATGGAAAAAGGTCAACATGAGGTTTTTTTTTACTTTTTTGGTGTCGTTTTCATCCTAAAGTGACGGGAAACCCCAATTAGTGCACCGTGTCCCCTCGCATGGCTCGCTTCACTTGCTATGCTTCGGGCAAGGTGTCTCGCTCCGCTACCGCTGCGCTTGGCATAGGTTACCGTTCCCAACCGTAGACCACGTGGATCGTAAAGTTGAAAAAGTTCAAAAAATAAAGAAAAAAAATGTGGAAAAATGTATGTCGACCTTTTTTTTAGCACATGTCGACCTAGTGACCATGTCGATCTAATGCATGTCAACCAATAGTGGTCGACCTAATGACTGTCGACCTAGGTGTGGTTGACGTAATGATGTGCAAGGTGATAAACTTGGTTTGGGCCCCTTTTGAATGAATTACTGCATCAATGCGGCGTGGCATGGATTCTATCAGCCAGTGGCAGTGCTGAGGTGTTATGGAAGACCCGGATGCTTCAATTGCGGCCTTCAGCTCTTCTGCATTGTTCGGTCTCATCTCTCTCATCTCATCATCAAACCAAGTGCTGAGTACATATGCATGATTATACTTTTCAGAGGGCCGACATTTCTGAATTTTAAAATCCTTTTTTCTCTAACGTCCTAGTGGATGCTGGGGACTCCGTAAGGACCATGGGGAATAGACGGGCTCCGCAGGAGACAGGGCACTTTAAGAAAGAATTAGGACTACTGGTGTGCACTGGCTCCTCCCTCTATGTCCCTCCTCCAGACCTCAGTTAGAATCTGTGCCCAGCCGAGCTTGCTAATAAGAAAGTATTTTGTTAGGATTTTTTATTTTCAGAGAGATCTGCTGGCAACAGGCTCTCTGCTACGTGGGACTGAGGGGAGAGAAGCAGACCTACTAACTGCGGATAGGTCATGCTTCTTAGGCTACTGGACACTATTAGCTCCAGATGGATCGAACACAGGAACGCACCCTTGGTCGTCCGTTCCCGGAGCCGCGCCGCCGTCCCCCTCGCAGAGCCAGAAGCCAGAAGCCGGCGTGTGAAGAAAGAAGACGTCAAAAGCGGCGGCAGAAGACGCCAGTCTTCATATGAGGTAGCGCACAGCACTGTGCGCCATTGCTCCCACATCAAACCCACACACTCCGGTCACTGTAGGGTGCAGGGCGCAGGGGGGGGGGGGCGCCCTGGGCAGCAATTAAGTACCTCTTGGCATAAAAGGGCATATATACAGTTGGGCACTGTATATATGCATGAGCCCCCGCCATTATTTTACACAAAATCGCGGGACAGAAGCCCGCCGCTGAGCGGGGCGGGGCTTCTTCCTCAGCACTCACCAGCGCCATTTTCTCTCCACAGCTCCGCTGAGAGGAAGCTCCCCAGGCTCTCCCTTGCAGATTCACGGCAGAAAGAGGGTAAAAAGAGAGGGGGGGGGGGGGGGCACATAAATTTAGCGCAATATCAGTATATACAGCAGCTACTGGGTAAACACTAAGTTACTGTGTAATTCCTGGGTCATATAGCGCCGGGGTGTGTGCTGGCATACTCTCTCTCTGTCTCTCCAAAAGGCCTTGTGGGGGTTCTGTCCTCAAATAGAGCATCCCCTGTGTGTGTGGTGTGTCGGTATGCTTGTGTCGACATGTTTGACGAGGAAGGCTATGTGGAAGCAGAGCAGGTGAAGATGAATGTGGTGTCTCCGCCGACGGCGCCGACACCTGATTGGATGGATATGTGGAAGGTGTGAAATGATAATGTAAACTCCTTGCATAAAAGGTTGGATAAAGCTGATGCCTTGGGACAGTCAGGGTCCCAACCCATGCCTGATCCTACAACGCAGAGGCCGTCAGGGTCTCAGAAGCGCCTACTATCCCAAATTGTTGACACGGATATCGACACGGATTCTGACTCCAGTGTCGATGGCGATGATGCAAAGTTGCAGCCTAAAATGGCTAAAGCCATCCGCTACATGATTATAGCAATGAAGGATGTATTGCACATCTCAGAGGAAAACCCTGTCCCTGACAAGAGGGTTTATATGTTTGGGGAGAAAAGGCAAGAAGTGACTTTTCCCCCTTCACATGAGTTAAATGAGTTATGTGAAAAAGCTTGGGATTCTCCTGATAGGAAAATGCAGATTTCCAAACGGTTACTTATGGCGTATCCTTTCCCGCCAACGGACAGGTTACGCTGGGAATCCTCCCCTAGGGTAGACAAAGCTTTGACACGCTTATCTAAGAAGGTAGCCCTGCCGTCACAGGATACGGCCGCCCTCTAAGATCCGGCGGATAGAAAGCAGGAAGGTATCCTGAAGTCAGTTTATACACATTCAGGTACCCTACTAAGGCCGGCAATTGCGTCGGCCTGGATGTGTAGTGCTGTAGCAGCATGGACAGATACTCTGTCTGAGGAGCTTGATACCTTGGACAAGGATACCATATTGCTGACCCTGGGGCATATAAAAGACGCTGTCCTATATATGAGGGATGCCCAGAGAGACATTTGCCTACTGGGCTCTAGAATAAATGCAATGTCAATTTCTGCCAGAAGGGTCCTGTGGACTCGGCAATGGACAGGTGATGCCGACTTAAAAAAGCACATGGAGGTTTTACCTTATAAGGGTGAGGAATTGTTTGGGGACGGTCTCTCGGACCTAGTTTCCACAGCTACGGCTGGGAAGTCAAATTTTTTGCCATATATTCCCTCACAACCTAAGAAAGCACCGTATTACCAAATGCAGTCCTTTCGATCACAAAGAGGCAAGAAAGTCAGAGGTGCGTCCTTTCTTGCCAGAGGCAGGGGTAGAGGAAAGAAGCTGCACAATACAGCTAGTTCCCAGGAACAGAAGTCCTCCCCGGCTTCCACGAAATCCACCGCATGACGCTGGGGCTCCACAGGTGGAGCCAGGAGCGGTGGGGGCGCGTCTCCGAAATTTCAGCCACCTGTGGGTTTGCTCACGGGTGGATCCCTGAGCTATACAGATTGTGTCTCAGGGATACAAGCTGGAATTCGAAGTGATGCCCCCTCACCGTTACCTCAAATCGGCCCTGCCAGCTTCCCCCATAGAAAGGGAAGTAGTGTTAGCGGCAATTCACAAATTATATCTCCAGCAGGTGGTGGTAAAGGTTCCCCTCCCTCAACAGGGAAGGGGTTACTATTCCACAATGTTTGTGGTTCCGAAACCGGACGGTTCGGTCAGACCCATATTGAATTTAAAATCCCTGAACATTTACCTGAAAAGGTTAAAGTTCAAGATGGAATCGCTCAGGGCGGTCATTGCAAGCCTGGAAGAGGGGGATTTTATGGTGTCTCTGGACATAAAGGATGCTTACCTGCATGTTCCTATTTATCCACCTCATCAGGATTACCTCAGATTTGTGGTACAGTACTGTCATTACCAATTCCAGACGTTGCCGTTTGGTCTGTCCACGGCACCGAGAATGTTTACCAAGGTAATGGCAGAAATGATGGTGCTTCTGCGAAAGCAAGGAGTTACAATTATCCCATACTTGGACGATCTCCTCATAAAGGCGAAATCCAGAGAGCAGTTGCTAATCAGTGTAGTACACTCTCGGGAGGTGTTACAACAGCATGGCTGGATTCTGAATATTCCAAAGTCGCAGCTGATTCCTACGACGAGTCTGCCCTTCCTGGGCATGATTCTGGACACAGACCAGAAGAAGGTGTTTCTCCCGGAGGAGAAGGCCCAGAAGCTCGTGACTCTGGTCAGAGACCTCTTAAAACCAAAACAGGTGTCGGTGCATCTATGCACGCGAGTCCTGGGAAAGATGGTGGCATCATACGAAGCCATTCCCTTCGGCAGGTTCCATGCGAGGACCTTTCAGTGGGATCTGTTGGACAAGTGGTCCGGATCGCATCTTCAGATGCATCGGCTGATCACCCTATCCCCCAGGGCCAGGGTGTCTCTTCTGTGGTGGCTGCAGAGTGCTCACCTTCTCGAGGGCCGCAGGTTCGGCATACAGGACTGGGTCCTGGTGACCACGGATGCAAGCCTCCGAGGGTGGGGGGCAGTCACTCAGGGAAGAAACTTCCAGGGGCTGTGGTCAAGTCAGGAGACTTGTCTGCACATCAATATCCTGGAACTAAGGGCCATATACAATGCCCTGAGTCAAGCGGAGCCTCTGCTTCGCAACCAACCGGTGCTGATTCAGTCAGACAACATCACCGCAGTGGCTCATGTAAACCGCCAGGGCGGCACAAGAAGCAGGGTGGCAATGGCAGAAGCCACCAGAATTCTTCGCTGGGCGGAGAATCACGTGCAAGCACTGTCAGCAGTGTTCATTCCGGGAGTGGACAACTGGGAGGCAGACTTCCTCAGCAGGCACGACCTGCTTTGCCGAGCAGCTACTTGGTCGAGGTTCAAACACCTTTGCAAAGTTCTACAAGTTTGATACCCTGGCTGAGGAGGACCTTGAGTTTGCTCATTCGGTGTTGCAGAGTCATCCGCACTCTCCCGCCCATTTGGGTGCTTTGGTATAATCCCCATGGTCCTTA
Source organism: Pseudophryne corroboree (assembly GCF_028390025.1). Classification (NCBI taxonomy): domain Eukaryota; kingdom Metazoa; phylum Chordata; class Amphibia; order Anura; family Myobatrachidae; genus Pseudophryne; species Pseudophryne corroboree. The sequence continues at coordinate 810,405,069 of NC_086448.1, forward strand.
CGGAGTCCCCAGCATCCACTAGGACATTAGAGAAAATAAGATTTTACTTACCGGTAAATATATTTCTCGTAGTCCGTAGTGGATTCTGGGTGCCCGTCCCAAGTGCGGACTTCTTCTGCAATACTTGTATATAGTTATTGCTTAAATAAGGGTTATGTTATGGTTGCATCAGGTTTGTCTGATGCTCTGTTGTTGTTCATACTGTTAACTGGGTAAGTTTATCACGAGTTATACGGTGTGATTGGTGTGGCTGGTATGAGTCTTATCCTGGATTCCAAAATCCTTTCCTTTTACTGTCAGCTCTTCCGGGCACAGTTTCCTTAACTGAGGTCTGGAGGAGGGACATAGAGGGAGGAGCCAGTGCACACCAGTAGTCCTAATTCTTTCTTAAAGTGCCCTGTCTCCTGCGGACCCCGTCTATTCCCCATGGTCCTTACGGAGTCCCCTGCATCCACTACGGACTACGAGAAATAGATTTACCGGTAAGTAAAATCTTATTTTTATTGATTTTATGTAATATTCAAATTTCTGAGATTTTGTATTTGGGGTTTTCTTAAACTGTAAGCCACAATCATCAAAATTATAACAAATAAATAGAGATGTGCACTTGAAATTTTTCGGGTTTTGTGTTTTGGTTTTGGGTTCGGTTCCGCGGCCGTGTTTTGGGTTTGACCGCGTTTTGGCAAAACCTCACCGAATTTTTTTTGTCGGATTCGGGTGTGTTTTGGATTCGGGTGTTTTTTTCAAAAAACACTAAAAAACAGCTTAAATCATAGAATTTGGGGGTCATTTTGAACCCAAAGTATTATTAACCTCAAAAACCATAATTTCCACTCATTTTCAGTCTATTCTGAATACCTCACAATATTATTTTTAGTCCTAAAATTTGCACCGAGGTCGCTGGATGACTAAGCTAAGCGACCCTAGTGGCCGACACAAACACCTGGCCCATCTAGGAGTGGCACTGCAGTGTCACGCAGGATGGCCCTTCCAAAAAACAGTCCCCAAACAGCACATGACGCAAAGAAAAAAAGAGGCGCAATGAGGTAGCTGTGTGAGTAAGCTAAGCGACCCTAGTGGCCGACACAAACACCTGGCCCATCTAGGAGTGGCACTGCAGTGTCACGCAGGATGGCCCTTCCAAAAAACACTCCCCAAACAGCACATGACGCAAAGAAAAAAAGAGGCGCAATGAGGTAGCTGTGTGAGTAAGCTAAGCGACCCTAGTGGCCGACACAAACACCTGGCCCATCTAGGAGTGGCACTGCAGTGTCACGCAGGATGGCCCTTCCAAAAAACACTCCCCAAACAGCACATCACGCAAAGAAAAAAAGAGGCGCAATGAGGTAGCTGTGTGAGTAAGCTAAGCGACCCTAGTGGCCGACTCAAACACCTGGCCCATCTAGGAGTGACACTGCAGTGTCACGCAGGATGGCCCTTCCAAAAAACACTCCCCAAACAGCACATGACGCAAAGAAAAAAAGAGGCGCAATGAGGTAGCTGTGTGAGTAAGATAAGCGACCCTAGTGGCCGACACAAACACCTGGCCCATCTAGGAGTGGCACTGCAGTGTCACGCAGGATGGCCCTTCCAAAAAACACTCCCCATACAGCACATGACGCAAAGAAAAAAAGAGGCGCAATGAGGTAGCTGTGTGAGTAAGCTAAGCGACCCTAGTGGCCGACACAAACACCTGGCCCATCTAGGAGTGGCACTGCAGTGTCACGCAGGATGGCCCTTCCAAAAAACACTCCCCAAACAGCACATGACGCAAAGAAAAAAAGAGGCGCAATGAGGTAGCTGTGTGAGTAAGCTAAGCGACCCTAGTGGCCGACACAAACACCTGGCCCATCTAGGAGTGGCACTGCAGTGTCACGCAGGATGGCCCTTCCAAAAAACACTCCCCAAACAGCACATGATGCAAAGAAAAAAAGAGGCGCAATGAGGTAGCTGTGTGAGTAAGCTAAGCGACCCTAGTGGCCGACACAAACACCTGGCCCATCTAGGAGTGGCACTGCAGTGTCACGCAGGATGGCCCTTCCAAAAAACACTCCCCAAACAGCACATGACGCAAAGAAAAAAAGAGGCGCAATGAGGTAGCTGTGTGAGTAAGATAAGCGACCCTAGCGGCCGACACAAACACCTGGCCCATCTAGGAGTGGCACTGCAGTGTCACGCAGGATGGCCCTTCCAAAAAACACTCCCCAAACAGCACATGACGCAAAGAAAAAAAGAGGCGCAATGAGGTAGCTGTGTGAGTAAGCTAAGCGACCCTAGTGGCCGACACAAACACCTGGCCCATCTAGGAGTGGCACTGCAGTGTCACGCAGGATGGCCCTTCCAAAAAACACTCCCCAAACAGCACATGACGCAAAGAAAAAAAGAGGCGCAATGAGGTAGCTGTGTGAGTAAGATAAGCGACCCTAGTGGCCGACACAAACACCTGGCCCATCTAGGAGTGGCACTGCAGTGTCACGCAGGATGGCCCTTCCAAAAAACACTCCCCAAACAGCACATGACGCAAAGAAAAAAAGAGGAGCAATGAGGTAGCTGTGTGAGTAAGCTAAGCGACCCTAGTGGCCGACACAAACACCTGGCCCATCTAGGAGTGGCACTGCAGTGTCACGCAGGATGGCCCTTCCAAAAAACACTCCCCAAACAGCACATGACGCAAAGAAAAAAAGAGGCGCAATGAGGTAGCTGTGTGAGTAAGAAAAGCGACCCTAGTGGCCGACACAAACACCTGGCCCATCTAGGAGTGGCACTGCAGTGTCACGCAGGATGGCTCTTCCAAAAAACACTCCCCAAACAGCACATGACGCAAAGAAAAAAAGAGGCGCAATGAGGTAGCTGTGTGAGTAAGCTAAGCGACCCTAGTGGCCGACACAAACACCTGGCCCATCTAGGAGTGGCACTGCAGTGTCACGCAGGATGGCCCTTCCAAAAAACACTCCCCAAACAGCACATGACGCAAAGAAAAAAAGAGGCGCAATGAGGTAGCTGTGTGAGTAAGATAAACGACCCTAGTGGCCGACACAAACACCTGGCCCATCTAGGAGTGGCACTGCAGTGTCACGCAGGATGGCCCTTCCAAAAAACACTCCCCAAACAGCACATGACGCAAAGAAAAAAAGAGGCGCAATGAGGTAGCTGTGTGAGTAAGCTAAGCGACCCTAGTGGCCGACACAAACACCTGGCCCATCTAGGAGTGGCACTGCAGTGTCACGCAGGATGGCCCTTCCAAAAAACACCCCCCAAACAGCACATGACGCAAAGAAAAAAAGAGGCGCAATGAGGTAGCTGTGTGAGTAAGATAAGCGACCCTAGTGGCCGACACAAACACCTGGCCCATCTAGGAGTGGCACTGCAGTGTCACGCAGGATGGCCCTTCCAAAAAACACTCCCCAAACAGCACATGACGCAAAGAAAAAAAGAGGCGCAATGAGGTAGCTGTGTGAGTAAGCTAAGCGACCCTAGTGGCCGACACAAACACCAGGCCCATCTAGGAGTGGCACTGCAGTGTCACGCAGGATGGCCCTTCCAAAAAACACTCCCCAAACAGCACATGACGCAAAGAAAAAAAGAGGCGCAATGAGGTAGCTGTGTGAGTAAGATAAGCGACCCTAGTGGCCGACACAAACACCTGGCCCATCTAGGAGTGGCACTGCAGTGTCACGCAGGATGGCCCTTCCAAAAAACACTCCCCAAACAGCACATGACGCAAAGAAAAAAAGAGGCGCAATGAGGTAGCTGTGTGAGTAAGCTAAGCGACCCTAGTGGCCGACACAAACACCTGGCCCATCTAGGAGTGGCACTGCAGTGTCACGCAGGATGGCCCTTCCAAAAAACACTCCCCAAACAGCACATGACGCAAAGAAAAAAAGAGGCGCAATGAGGTAGCTGTGTGAGTAAGATAAGCGACCCTAGTGGCCGACACAAACACCTGGCCCATCTAGGAGTGGCACTGCAGTGTCACGCAGGATGGCCCTTCCAAAAAACACTCCCCAAACAGCACATGACACAAAGAAAAAAAGAGGCGCAATGAGGTAGCTGTGTGAGTAAGAAAAGCGACCCTAGTGGCCGACACAAACACCTGGCCCATCTAGGAGTGGCACTGCAGTGTCACGCAGGATGGCCCTTCCAAAAAACACTCCCCAAACAGCACATGACGCAAAGAAAAAAAGAGGCGCAATGAGGTAGCTGTGTGAGTAAGCTAAGCGACCCTAGTGGCCGACACAAACACCTGGCCCATCTAGGAGTGGCACTGCAGTGTCACGCAGGATGGCCCTTCCAAAAAACACTCCCCAAACAGCACATGACGCAAAGAAAAAAAGAGGCGCAATGAGGTAGCTGTGTGAGTAAGATAAGCGACCCTAGTGGCCGACACAAACACCTGGCCCATCTAGGAGTGGCACTGCAGTGTCACGCAGGATGGCCCTTCCAAAAAACACTCCCCAAACAGCACATGACGCAAAGAAAAAAAGAGGCGCAATGAGGTAGCTGTGTGAGTAAGATAAGCGACCCTAGTGGCCGACACAAACACCTGGCCCATCTAGGAGTGGCACTGCAGTGTCACGCAGGATGGCCCTTCCAAAAAACACTCCCCAAACAGCACATGACGCAAAGAAAAAAAGAGGCGCAATGAGGTAGCTGTGTGAGTAAGCTAAGCGACCCTAGTGGCCGACACAAACACCTGGCCCATCTAGGAGTGGCACTGCAGTGTCATGCAGGATGGCCCTTCCAAAAAACACTCCCCAAACAGCACATGACGCAAAGAAAAAAAGAGGCGCAATGAGGTAGCTGTGTGAGTAAGATAAGCGACCCTAGTGGCCGACACAAACACCTGGTCCATCTAGGAGTGGCACTGCAGTGTCACGCAGGATGGCCCTTCCAAAAAACACTCCCCAAACAGCACATGACGCAAAGAAAAAAAGAGGAGCAATGAGGTAGCTGTGTGAGTAAGCTTAGCGACCCTAGTGGCCGATACAAACACCTGGCCCATCTAGGAGTGGCACTGCAGTGTCACGCAGGATGGCCCTTCCAAAAAACACTCCCCAAACAGCACATGACGCAAAGAAAAAAAGAGGCGCAATGAGGTAGCTGTGTGAGTAAGAAAAGCGACCCTAGTGGCCGACACAAACACCTGGCCCATCTAGGAGTGGCACTGCAGTGTCACGCAGGATGGCCCTTCCAAAAAACACTCCCCAAACAGCACATGACGCAAAGAAAAAAAGAGGCGCAATGAGGAAGCTGTGTGAGTAAGCTAAGCGACCCTAGTGGCCGACACAAACACCTGGCCCATCTAGGAGTGGCACTGCAGTGTCACGCAGGATGGCCCTTCCAAAAAACACTCCCCAAACAGCACATGACGCAAAGAAAAAAAGAGGCGCAATGAGGTAGCTGTGTGAGTAAGCTAAGCGACCCTAGTGGCCGACACAAACACCTGGCCCATCTAGGAGTGGCACTGCAGTGTCACGCAGGATGGCCCTTCCAAAAAACACCCCCCAAACAGCACATGACGCAAAGAAAAAAAGAGGCGCAATGAGGTAGCTGTGTGAGTAAGATAAGCGACCCTAGTGGCCGACACAAACACCTGGCCCATCTAGGAGTGGCACTGCAGTGTCACACAGGATGGCCCTTCCAAAAAACACTCCCCAAACAGCACATGACGCAAAGAAAAAAAGAGGCGCAATGAGGTAGCTGTGTGAGTAAGCTAAGCGACCCTAGTGGCCGACACAAACACCAGGCCCATCTAGGAGTGGCACTGCAGTGTCACGCAGGATGGCCCTTCCAAAAAACACTCCCCAAACAGCACATGACGCAAAGAAAAAAAGAGGCGCAATGAGGTAGCTGTGTGAGTAAGATAAGCGACCCTAGTGGCCGACACAAACACCTGGCCCATCTAGGAGTGGCACTGCAGTGTCACGCAGGATGGCCCTTCCAAAAAACACTCCCCAAACAGCACATGACGCAAAGAAAAAAAGAGGCGCAATGAGGTAGCTGTGTGAGTAAGCTAAGCGACCCTAGTGGCCGACACAAACACCTGGCCCATCTAGGAGTGGCACTGCAGTGTCACGCAGGATGGCCCTTCCAAAAAACACTCCCCAAACAGCACATGACGCAAAGAAAAAAAGAGGCGCAATGAGGTAGCTGTGTGAGTAAGATAAGCGACCCTAGTGGCCGACACAAACACCTGGCCCATCTAGGAGTGGCACTGCAGTGTCACGCAGGATGGCCCTTCCAAAAAACACTCCCCAAACAGCACATGACACAAAGAAAAAAAGAGGCGCAATGAGGTAGCTGTGTGAGTAAGAAAAGCGACCCTAGTGGCCGACACAAACACCTGGCCCATCTAGGAGTGGCACTGCAGTGTCACGCAGGATGGCCCTTCCAAAAAACACTCCCCAAACAGCACATGACGCAAAGAAAAAAAGAGGCGCAATGAGGTAGCTGTGTGAGTAAGCTAAGCGACCCTAGTGGCCGACACAAACACCTGGCCCATCTAGGAGTGGCACTGCAGTGTCACGCAGGATGGCCCTTCCAAAAAACACTCCCCAAACAGCACATGACGCAAAGAAAAAAAGAGGCGCAATGAGGTAGCTGTGTGAGTAAGATAAACGACCCTAGTGGCCGACACAAACACCTGGCCCATCTAGGAGTGGCACTGCAGTGTCACGCAGGATGGCCCTTCCTAAAAACACTCCCCAAACAGCACATGACGCAAAGAAAAAAAGAGGCGCAATGAGGTAGCTGTGTGAGTAAGCTAAGCGACCCTAGTGGCCGACACAAACACCTGGCCCATCTAGGAGTGGCACTGCAGTGTCACGCAGGATGGCCCTTTCAAAAAACACCCCCCAAACAGCACATGACGCAAAGAAAAAAAGAGGCGCAATGAGGTAGCTGTGTGAGTAAGATAAGCGACCCTAGTGGCCGACACAAACACCTGGCCCATCTAGGAGTGGCACTGCAGTGTCACGCAGGATGGCCCTTCCAAAAAACACTCCCCAAACAGCACATGACGCAAAGAAAAAAAGAGGCGCAATGAGGTAGCTGTGTGAGTAAGCTAAGCGACCCTAGTGGCCGACACAAACACCAGGCCCATCTAGGAGTGGCACTGCAGTGTCACGCAGGATGGCCCTTCCAAAAAACACTCCCCAAACAGCACATGACGCAAAGAAAAAAAGAGGCGCAATGAGGTAGCTGTGTGAGTAAGATAAGCGACCCTAGTGGCCGACACAAACACCTGGCCCATCTAGGAGTGGCACTGCAGTGTCACGCAGGATGGCCCTTCCAAAAAACACTCCCCAAACAGCACATGACGCAAAGAAAAAAAGAGGCGCAATGAGGTAGCTGTGTGAGTAAGCTAAGCGACCCTAGTGGCCGACACAAACACCTGGCCCATCTAGGAGTGGCACTGCAGTGTCACGCAGGATGGCCCTTCCAAAAAACACTCCCCAAACAGCACATGACGCAAAGAAAAAAAGAGGCGCAATGAGGTAGCTGTGTGAGTAAGATAAGCGACCCTAGTGGCCGACACAAACACCTGGCCCATCTAGGAGTGGCACTGCAGTGTCACGCAGGATGGCCCTTCCAAAAAACACTCCCCAAACAGCACATGACGCAAAGAAAAAAAGAGGCGCAATGAGGTAGCTGTGTGAGTAAGATAAGCGACCCTAGTGGCCGACACAAACACCTGGTCCATCTAGGAGTGGCACTGCAGTGTCACGCAGGATGGCCCTTCCAAAAAACACTCCCCAAACAGCACATGACGCAAAGAAAAAAAGAGGAGCAATGAGGTAGCTGTGTGAGTAAGCTTAGCGACCCTAGTGGCCGATACAAACACCTGGCCCATCTAGGAGTGGCACTGCAGTGTCACGCAGGATGGCCCTTCCAAAAAACACTCCCCAAACAGCACATGACGCAAAGAAAAAAAGAGGCGCAATGAGGTAGCTGTGTGAGTAAGAAAAGCGACCCTAGTGGCCGACACAAACACCTGGCCCATCTAGGAGTGGCACTGCAGTGTCACGCAGGATGGCCCTTCCAAAAAACACTCCCCAAACAGCACATGACGCAAAGAAAAAAAGAGGCGCAATGAGGAAGCTGTGTGAGTAAGCTAAGCGACCCTAGTGGCCGACACAAACACCTGGCCCATCTAGGAGTGGCACTGCAGTGTCACGCAGGATGGCCCTTCCAAAAAACACTCCCCAAACAGCACATGACGCAAAGAAAAAAAGAGGCGCAATGAGGTAGCTGTGTGAGTAAGCTAAGCGACCCTAGTGGCCGACACAAACACCTGGCCCATCTAGGAGTGGCACTGCAGTGTCACGCAGGATGGCCCTTCCAAAAAACACCCCCCAAACAGCACATGACGCAAAGAAAAAAAGAGGCGCAATGAGGTAGCTGTGTGAGTAAGATAAGCGACCCTAGTGGCCGACACAAACACCTGGCCCATCTAGGAGTGGCACTGCAGTGTCACACAGGATGGCCCTTCCAAAAAACACTCCCCAAACAGCACATGACGCAAAGAAAAAAAGAGGCGCAATGAGGTAGCTGTGTGAGTAAGCTAAGCGACCCTAGTGGCCGACACAAACACCAGGCCCATCTAGGAGTGGCACTGCAGTGTCACGCAGGATGGCCCTTCCAAAAAACACTCCCCAAACAGCACATGACGCAAAGAAAAAAAGAGGCGCAATGAGGTAGCTGTGTGAGTAAGATAAGCGACCCTAGTGGCCGACACAAACACCTGGCCCATCTAGGAGTGGCACTGCAGTGTCACGCAGGATGGCCCTTCCAAAAAACACTCCCCAAACAGCACATGACGCAAAGAAAAAAAGAGGCGCAATGAGGTAGCTGTGTGAGTAAGCTAAGCGACCCTAGTGGCCGACACAAACACCTGGCCCATCTAGGAGTGGCACTGCAGTGTCACGCAGGATGGCCCTTCCAAAAAACACTCCCCAAACAGCACATGACGCAAAGAAAAAAAGAGGCGCAATGAGGTAGCTGTGTGAGTAAGATAAGCGACCCTAGTGGCCGACACAAACACCTGGCCCATCTAGGAGTGGCACTGCAGTGTCACGCAGGATGGCCCTTCCAAAAAACACTCCCCAAACAGCACATGACACAAAGAAAAAAAGAGGCGCAATGAGGTAGCTGTGTGAGTAAGAAAAGCGACCCTAGTGGCCGACACAAACACCTGGCCCATCTAGGAGTGGCACTGCAGTGTCACGCAGGATGGCCCTTCCAAAAAACACTCCCCAAACAGCACATGACGCAAAGAAAAAAAGAGGCGCAATGAGGTAGCTGTGTGAGTAAGCTAAGCGACCCTAGTGGCCGACACAAACACCTGGCCCATCTAGGAGTGGCACTGCAGTGTCACGCAGGATGGCCCTTCCAAAAAACACTCCCCAAACAGCACATGACGCAAAGAAAAAAAGAGGCGCAATGAGGTAGCTGTGTGAGTAAGATAAGCGACCCTAGTGGCCGACACAAACACCTGGCCCATCTAGGAGTGGCACTGCAGTGTCACGCAGGATGGCCCTTCCAAAAAACACTCCCCAAACAGCACATGACGCAAAGAAAAAAAGAGGCGCAATGAGGTAGCTGTGTGAGTAAGATAAGCGACCCTAGTGGCCGACACAAACACCTGGCCCATCTAGGAGTGGCACTGCAGTGTCACGCAGGATGGCCCTTCCAAAAAACACTCCCCAAACAGCACATGACGCAAAGAAAAAAAGAGGCGCAATGAGGTAGCTGTGTGAGTAAGCTAAGCGACCCTAGTGGCCGACACAAACACCTGGCCCATCTAGGAGTGGCACTGCAGTGTCATGCAGGATGGCCCTTCCAAAAAACACTCCCCAAACAGCACATGACGCAAAGAAAAAAAGAGGCGCAATGAGGTAGCTGTGTGAGTAATATAAGCGACCCTAGTGGCCGACACAAACACCTGGTCCATCTAGGAGTGGCACTGCAGTGTCACGCAGGATGGCCCTTCCAAAAAACACTCCCCAAACAGCACATGACGCAAAGAAAAAAAGAGGAGCAATGAGGTAGCTGTGTGAGTAAGCTTAGCGACCCTAGTGGCCGATACAAACACCTGGCCCATCTAGGAGTGGCACTGCAGTGTCACGCAGGATGGCCCTTCCAAAAAACACTCCCCAAACAGCACATGACGCAAAGAAAAAAAGAGGCGCAATGAGGTAGCTGTGTGAGTAAGATAAGCGACCCTAGTGGCCGACACAAACACCTGGCCCATCTAGGAGTGGCACTGCAGTGTCACACAGGATGGCCCTTCCAAAAAACACTCCCCAAACAGCACATGACGCAAAGAAAAAAAGAGGCGCAATGAGGTAGCTGTGTGAGTAAGCTAAGCGACCCTAGTGGCCGACACAAACACCAGGCCCATCTAGGAGTGGCACTGCAGTGTCACGCAGGATGGCCCTTCCAAAAAACACTCCCCAAACAGCACATGACGCAAAGAAAAAAAGAGGCGCAATGAGGTAGCTGTGTGAGTAAGATAAGCGACCCTAGTGGCCGACACAAACACCTGGCCCATCTAGGAGTGGCACTGCAGTGTCACGCAGGATGGCCCTTCCAAAAAACACTCCCCAAACAGCACATGACGCAAAGAAAAAAAGAGGCGCAATGAGGTAGCTGTGTGAGTAAGCTAAGCGACCCTAGTGGCCGACACAAACACCTGGCCCATCTAGGAGTGGCACTGCAGTGTCACGCAGGATGGCCCTTCCAAAAAACACTCCCCAAACAGCACATGACGCAAAGAAAAAAAGAGGCGCAATGAGGTAGCTGTGTGAGTAAGATAAGCGACCCTAGTGGCCGACACAAACACCTGGCCCATCTAGGAGTGGCACTGCAGTGTCACGCAGGATGGCCCTTCCAAAAAACACTCCCCAAACAGCACATGACGCAAAGAAAAAAAGAGGCGCAATGAGGTAGCTGTGTGAGTAAGAAAAGCGACCCTAGTGGCCGACACAAACACCTGGCCCATCTAGGAGTGGCACTGCAGTGTCACGCAGGATGGCCCTTCCAAAAAACACTCCCCAAACAGCACATGACGCAAAGAAAAAAAGAGGCGCAATGAGGTAGCTGTGTGAGTAAGCTAAGCGACCCTAGTGGCCGACACAAACACCTGGCCCATCTAGGAGTGGCACTGCAGTGTCACGCAGGATGGCCCTTCCAAAAAACACTCCCCAAACAGCACATGACGCAAAGAAAAAAAGGCGCAATGAGGTAGCTGTGTGAGTAAGATAAGCGACCCTAGTGGCCGACACAAACACCTGGCCCATCTAGGAGTGGCACTGCAGTGTCACGCAGGATGGCCCTTCCAAAAAACACTCCCCAAACAGCACATGACGCAAAGAAAAAAAGAGGCGCAATGAGGTAGCTGTGTGAGTAAGCTAAGCGACCCTAGTGGCCGACACAAACACCAGGCCCATCTAGGAGTGGCACTGCAGTGTCACGCAGGATGGCCCTTCCAAAAAACACTCCCCAAACAGCACATGACGCAAAGAAAAAAAGAGGCGCAATGAGGTAGCTGTGTGAGTAAGATAAGCGACCCTAGTGGCCGACACAAACACCTGGCCCATCTAGGAGTGGCACTGCAGTGTCACGCAGGATGGCCCTTCCAAAAAACACTCCCCAAACAGCACATGACGCAAAGAAAAAAAGAGGCGCAATGAGGTAGCTGTGTGAGTAAGCTAAGCGACCCTAGTGGCCGACACAAACACCTGGCCCATCTAGGAGTGGCACTGCAGTGTCACGCAGGATGGCCCTTCCAAAAAACACTCCCCAAACAGCACATGACGCAAAGAAAAAAAGAGGCGCAATGAGGTAGCTGTGTGAGTAAGATAAGCGACCCTAGTGGCCGACACAAACACCTGGCCCATCTAGGAGTGGCACTGCAGTGTCACGCAGGATGGCCCTTCCAAAAAACACTCCCCAAACAGCACATGACGCAAAGAAAAAAAGAGGCGCAATGAGGTAGCTGTGTGAGTAAGCTAAGCGACCCTAGTGGCCGATACAAACACCTGGCCCATCTAGGAGTGGCACTGCAGTGTCACGCAGGATGGCCCTTCCAAAAAACACTCCCCAAACAGCACATGACGCAAAGAAAAAAAGAGGCGCAATGAGGTAGCTGTGTGAGTAAGAAAAGCGACCCTAGTGGCCGACACAAACACCTGGCCCATCTAGGAGTGGCACTGCAGTGTCACGCAGGATGGCCCTTCCAAAAAACACTCCCCAAACAGCACATGACGCAAAGAAAAAAAGAGGCGCAATGAGGTAGCTGTGTGAGTAAGCTAAGCGACCCTAGTGGCCGACACAAACACCTGGCCCATCTAGGAGTGGCACTGCAGTGTCACGCAGGATGGCCCTTCCAAAAAACACTCCCCAAACAGCACATGACGCAAAGAAAAAAAGAGGCGCAATGAGGTAGCTGTGTGAGTAAGATAAGCGACCCTAGTGGCCGACACAAACACCTGGCCCATCTAGGAGTGGCACTGCAGTGTCACGCAGGATGGCCCTTCCAAAAAACACTCCCCAAACAGCACATGACGCAAAGAAAAAAAGAGGCGCAATGAGGTAGCTGTGTGAGTAAGCTAAGCGACCCTAGTGGCCGACACAAACACCTGGCCCATCTAGGAGTGGCACTGCAGTGTCACGCAGGATGGCCCTTCCAAAAAACACCCCCCAAACAGCACATGACGCAAAGAAAAAAAGAGGCGCAATGAGGTAGCTGTGTGAGTAAGATAAGCGACCCTAGTGGCCGACACAAACACCTGGCCCATCTAGGAGTGGCACTGCAGTGTCACGCAGGATGGCCCTTCCAAAAAACACTCCCCAAACAGCACATGACGCAAAGAAAAAAAGAGGCGCAATGAGGTAGCTGTGTGAGTAAGCTAAGCGACCCTAGTGGCCGACACAAACACCAGGCCCATCTAGGAGTAGCACTGCAGTGTCACGCAGGATGGCCCTTCCAAAAAACACTCCCCAAACAGCACATGACGCAAAGAAAAAAAGAGGCGCAATGAGGTAGCTGTGTGAGTAAGATAAGCGACCCTAGTGGCCGACACAAACACCTGGCCCATCTAGGAGTGGCACTGCAGTGTCACGCAGGATGGCCCTTCCAAAAAACACTCCCCAAACAGCACATGACGCAAAGAAAAAAAGAGGCGCAATGAGGTAGCTGTGTGAGTAAGCTAAGCGACCCTAGTGGCCGACACAAACACCTGGCCCATCTAGGAGTGGCACTGCAGTGTCACGCAGGATGGCCCTTCCAAAAAACACTCCCCAAACAGCACATGACGCAAAGAAAAAAAGAGGCGCAATGAGGTAGCTGTGTGAGTAAGATAAGCGACCCTAGTGGCCGACACAAACACCTGGCCCATCTAGGAGTGGCACTGCAGTGTCACGCAGGATGGCCCTTCCAATAATCACTCCCCAAAAAGCACATGACGCAAAGAAAAATTAAAGAAAAAAGAGGTGCAAGATGGAATTGTCCTTGGGCCCTCCCACCCACCCTTATGTTGTATAAACAGGACATGCACACTTTAACCAACCCATCATTTCAGTGACAGGGTCTGCCACACGACTGTGACTGAAATGACGGGTTGGTTTGGACCCCCACCAAAAAAGAAGCAATTAATCTCTCCTTGCACAAACTGGCTCTACAGAGGCAAGATGTCCACCTCATCATCATCCTCCGATATATCACCGTGTACATCCCCCTCCTCACAGATTATCAATTCGTCCCCACTGGAATCCACCATCTCAGCTCCCTGTGTACTTTGTGGAGGCAATTGCTGCTGGTCAATGTCTCCACGGAGGAATTGATTATAATTCATTTTAATAAACATCATCTTCTCCACATTTTCTGGAAGTAACCTCGTACGCCGATTGCTGACAAGGTGAGCGGCGGCACTAAACACTCTTTCGGAGTACACACTTGTGGGAGGGACCAGATGTCAGCATCAGCAGTCGCTCCAGACTGCCCTGCATCACCGCCAGCGGGTGGGCTCGGAATTCTGAGCCTTTTCCTCGCACCCCCAGTTGCGGGAGAATGTGAAGGAGGAGATGTTGACAGGTCGCGTTCCGCTTGACTTGACAATTTTGTCACCAGCAGGTCTTTGAACCCCAGCAGACTTGTGTCTGCCGGAAAGAGAGATCCAAGGTAGGCTTTAAATCTAGGATCGAGCATGGTGGCCAAAATGTAGTGCTCTGATTTCAACAGATTGACCACCCGTGAATCCTTGTTAAGCGAATTAAGGGCTCCATCCACAAGTCCCACATGCCTAGCGGAATCGCTCTGTGTTAGCTCCTCCTTCAATGTCTCCAGCTTCTTCTGCAAAAGCCTGATGAGGGGAATGACCTGACTCAGGCTGGCAGTGTCTGAACTGACTTCATGTGTGGCAAGTTCAAAGGGCATCAGAACCTTGCACAACGTTGAAATCATTCTCCACTGCGCTTGAGACAGGTGCATTCCACCTCCTATATCGTGCTCAATTGTATAGGCTTGAATGGCCTTTTGCTGCTCCTCCAACCTCTGAAGCATATATAGGGTTGAATTCCACCTCGTTACCACTTCTTGCTTCAGATGATGGCAGGGCAGGTTCAGGCGTTTTTGGTGGTGCTCCAGTCTTCTGTACGTGGTGCCTGTACGCCGAAAGTGTCCCGCAATTCTTCTGGCCACCGACAGCATCTCTTGCACGCCCCTGTCGTTTTTTAAAAAATTCTGCACCACCAAATTCAAGGTATGTGCAAAACATGGGACGTGCTGGAATTTGCCCATATTTAATGCACACACAATATTGCTGGCGTTGTCCGATGCCACAAATCCACAGGAGAGTCCAATTGGGGTAAGCCATTCCGCGATGATCTTCCTCAGTTGCCGTAAGAGGTTTTCAGCTGTGTGCGTATTCTGGAAAGCGGTGATACAAAGCGTAGCCTGCCTAGGAAAGAGTTGGCGTTTGCGAGATGCTGCTACTGGTGCCGCCGCTGCTGTTCTTGCGGCGGGAGTCCATACATCTACCCAGTGGGCTGTCACAGTCATATAGTCCTGACCCTGCCCTGCTCCACTTGTCCACATGTCCGTGGTTAAGTGGACATTGGGTACAACTGCATTTTTTAGGACACTGGTGAGTCTTTTTCTGACGTCCGTGTACATTCTCGGTATCGCCTGCCTAGAGAAGTGGAACCTAGATGGTATTTGGTAACGGGGGCACACTACCTCAAGAAATTGTCTAGTTCCCTGTGAACTAACGGCGGATACCGGACGCACGTCTAACACCAACATAGTTGTCAAGGCCTCAGTTATCCGCTTTGCAACAGGATGACTGCTGTGATATTTCATCTTCCTCGCAAAGGACTGTTGGACAGTCAATTGCTTGGTGGAAGTAGTAAAAGTGGGCTTACGACTTCCCCTCTGGGATGACCATCGACTCCCAGCAGGAACAACAGCAGCGCCAGCAGCAGTAGGCGTTACACGCAAGGATGCATCGGAGGAATCCCAGGCAGGAGAGGACTCGTCAGAATTGCCAGTGACATGGCCTGCAGGACTATTGGCATTCCTGGGGAAGGAGGAAATTGACACTGAGGGAGTTGGTGGGGTGGTTTGCGTGAGCTTGGTTACAAGAGGAAGGGATTTACTGGTCAGTGGACTGCTTCCGCTGTCGCCCAAAGTTTTTAAACTTGTCACTGACTTATTATGAATGCGCTGCAGGTGACGTATAAGGGAGGATGTTCCGAGGTGGTTAACGTCCTTACCCCTACTTATATCCAGCTTGACAAAGGCAACACACGGCTTGACAAATGTTGTCCGCATTTCTGTTGAAATACTTCCACACCGAAGAGCTGATTTTTTTGGTATTTTCACCAGGCATGTCAACAGCCATATTCCTCCCACGGACAACAGGTGTCTCCCCGGGTGCCTGACTTAAACAAACCACCTCACCATCAGAATCCTCCTTGTCAATTTCCTCCCCAGCGCCAGCAACACCCATATCCTCCTCATCCTGTACTTCAACACTGACATCTTCAATCTGACTATCAGGTACTGGACTGTGGGTGCTCCTTCCAGCACTTGCAGGGGGCGTGCAAATGGTGGAAGGCGCATGCTCTTCACGTCCAGTGTTGGGAAGGTCAGGCATCGCAACCGACACAATTGGACTCTCCTTGTGGATTTGTGATTTCGAAGAACGCACAGTTCTTTGCGGTGCTTTTGCCAGCTTGAGTCTTTTCATTTTTCTAGCGAGAGGCTGAGTGCTTCCATCCTCATGTGAAGCTGAACCACTAGCCATGAACATAGGCCAGGGCCTCAGCCGTTCCTTGCCACTCCGTGTGGTAAATGGCATATTGGCAAGTTTACGCTTCTCCTCCGACAATTTTATTTTAGATTTTTGAGTCCTTTTTTTACTGATATTTGGTGTTTTGGATTTTACATGCTCTGTACTATGACATTGGGCATCGGCCTTGGCAGACGACGTTGCTGGCATTTCATCGTCTCGGCCATGACTAGTGGCAGCAGCTTCAGCACGAGGTGGAAGTCGATCTTGATCTTTCCCTAATTTTGGAACCTCAACATTTTTGTTCTCCATATTTTAATAGGCACAACTAAAAGGCACCTCAGGTAAACAATGGAGATGGATGGATACTAGTATACTTATGGATGGACGAGCGACTGCCGACACAGAGGTAGCTACAGCCGTGGACTACCGTACTGTGTCTGCTGCTAATATAGACTGGATGATAATGAGATAAAATTAATATATATATATATATATATATATATCACACTAGTACTGCAGCCGGACAGGTATATATTATGTAATGACGGACCTGCTGGACACTGTCTGTCAGACTCAGCACTGCAGACTCCTAAAGTAAGCTACTAGTATCAAGAAGATAGAAAAAATAAATAAACCACGGGTAGGTGGTATACAATTATGGATGGACGAGCAACTGCCGACACAGAGGTAGCTACAGCCGTGGACTACCGTACTGTGTCTGCTGCTAATATAGACTGGATGATAATGAGATAAAATTAAAATATATATATATATATATCACACTAGTACTGCAGCCGGACAGGTATATATTATGTAATGACGGACCTGCTGGACACTGTCTGTCAGACTCAGCACTGCAGACTCCTAAAGTAAGCTACTAGTATCAAGAAGATAGAAAAAAAAAATAAACCACGGGTAGGTGGTATACAATTATGGATGGACGAGCGACTGCCGACACAGAGGTAGCTACAGCCGTGGACTACCGTACTGTGTCTGCTGCTAATATAGACTGGATGATAATGAGATAAAATTAAAATATATATATATATATATATATATATATCACTAGTACTGCAGCCGGACAGGAATATATTATGTAATGACGGACCCGCTGGACACTGTCTGTCAGCACTGCAGACTCCTAAAGTAAGCTACTAGTATCAAGAAGATAGAAAAAATAAATAAACCACGGGTAGGTGGTATACAATTATGGATGGACGAGCGACTGCCGACACAGAGGTAACTACAGCCGTGGACTACCGTACTGTGTCTGCTGCTAATATAGACTGGATGATAATGAGATAAAATTAATATATATATATATATCACACTAGTACTGCAGCAGGACAGGTATATATTATGTAATGACGGACCTGCTGGACACTGTCTGCAGAATGCGTTTATAAAAACACCACACGACGAGTGTTTAACTTTTTCAGGCAGACAATCACAATATACTGGTGGTCAGCAGACAATCACAATACTGGTGGTCAGTGGTCACTGGTCAGTCACACTGGCAGTGGCACTCTGGCAGCAAAAGTGTGCACTGTACTTAAAATATGTACTCCTGCTATAACTGCTCCCCAGTCTCCCCCACAATTAAGCTGTGTGAGCAGTGAGCACTCAGCAGTCAGATAATGATATACAGTATATGATGCAGCACACTGGGCTGAGCACAGATATGGTATGTGTGACTGTGTCACACTGTGTATCGTTTTTTTTCAGGCAGAGAACGGATTCATTAAACTGGTGGCACTGGTCACTGCCACTGGTCACACTATCAGCAGCAAGTAGTACTCCTCCTATATTATGCTCCCCAAAATTTGTGTCTCTCTCTCTCTAGTACTATTAGTCACTCTAAACGGAGAGGATGCCAGCCACGTCCTCTCCCTATCAATCTCAATGCACGTGTGAAAAATGGCGGCGACGCGCGGCTCCTTATATAGAATCCGAGTCTCGCGATAGAATCCGAGCCTCGCGAGAATCCGACTGCGGGATGATGACGTTCGGGCGCGCTCGGGTTAACCGTGCAAGGCGGGAGGATCCGAGCCTGCTCGGCCCCGTGTAAAAAAAGCTGAAGTTCGGCGGGTTCGGATTCAGAGAAACCGAACCCGCTCATCTCTACAAATAAAGGCTTGAAATATCTCACTTTGCATGCAATAAGTCTATATACAGGTTGAGTATCCCATATCCAAATATTCCGAAATACGGAATATTCCGAAATACGGAATATTTTGAGTGAGCGTGAGATAGTGAAACCTTTGTTTTTTGATGGCTCAATGTACACAAACTTTGTTTAATACACATTTTATTAAAAATATTGTATTAAATGACCTTCAGGCTGTGTGTATAAGGTGTATATGAAACATAAATTAATTGTGTGAATGTAGACACACTTTGTTTAATGCACAAAGTTATTAAAAATATTGGCTAAAATTACCTTCAGGCTGTGTGTATAAGGTGTATATGTCACATAAATGCATTCTGTGCTTAGATTTAGGTCCCATCACCATGATATCTCATTATGGTATGCAATTATTCCAAAATACGGAAAAATCCGATATCCAAAATACCTCCGGTCCCAAGCATTTTGGATAAGGGATACTCAACCTGTAATACATTCGTTTCACCTTTTAAGTAGAGATGAGCGGGTTCGGTTTCTTTGAATCCGAACCCGCACGAACTTCACTTTTTTTTTCACGGGTCCGAGCGACTCGGATCTTCCCGCCTTGCTCGGTTAACCCGAGCGCGCCCCGAACGTCATCATGACGCTGTCGGATTCTCGCGAGACTCGGATTCTATATAAGGAGCCGCGCGTCGCCGCCATTTTCACACGTGCATTGAGATTGATAGGGAGAGGACGTGGCTGGCGTCCTCTCCATTAGAATAGATTAGAAGAGAGAGAGAGAGAGAGAGAGATTGTGCAGACAGAGTTTACCACAGTGACCAGTGCAGTTGTTGTTAAGTTAACTTTTATTTAATATATCCGTTCTCTGCTATATCCGTTCTCTGCCTGAAAAAAACGATACACAGCAGTCACACAGTGTGACTCAGTCTGTGTGCACTCAGCTCAGCCCAGTGTGCTGCACATCAATGTATAAAAGCTTATAATAATTGTGGGGGAGACTGGGGAGCACTGCAGGTTGTTATAGCAGGAGCCAGGAGTACATAATATTATATTAATTTAAAATTAAACAGTGCACACTTTTGCTGCAGGAGTGCCACTGCCAGTGTGACTAGTGGTGACCAGTGCCTGACCACCAGTATAGTAGTATATTGTTGTATACTATCTCTTTATCAACCAGTCTATATTAGCAGCAGACACAGTACAGTGCGGTAGTTCACGGCTGTGGCTACCTCTGTGTCGGCAGTCGGCACTCGGCAGGCAGTCCGTCCATCCATAATTGTATAATTATATACCACCTAACCGTGGTATTTTTTTTTCTTTCTTTATACCGTCGTCATAGTCATACTAGTTGTTACGAGTATACTACTATCTCTTTATCAACCAGTGTACAGTGCGGTAGTTCACGGCTGTGGCTACCTCTGTGTCGGCAGTCGGCAGGCAGTCCGTCCATCCATAATTGTATTATTATAATATATACCACCTAACCGTGTTTTTTTTTTCATTCTTTATACCGTCATAGTGTCATACTAGTTGTTACGAGTATACTACTATCTCTTTATCAACCAGTGTACAGTGCGGTAGTTCACGGCTGTGGCTACCTCTGTGTCGGCAGTCGGCAGGCAGTCCGTCCATCCATAATTGTATTATAATATATACCACCTAACCGTGGTTTTTTTTTCATTCTTTATACCGTCATAGTGTCATACTAGTTGTTACGAGTATACTACTATCTCTTTATCAACCAGTGTACAGTGCGGTAGTTCACGGCTGTGGCTACCTCTGTGTCGGCAGTCGGCAGGCAGTCCGTCCATCCATAATTGTATTATAATATATACCACCTAACCGTGGTTTTTTTTTCATTCTTTATACCGTCATAGTCAGTCATACTAGTTGTTACGAGTATACTACTATCTCTTTATCAACCAGTGTACAGTGCGGTAGTTCACGGCTGTGGCTACCTCTGTGTCGGCACTCGGCAGGCAGTCCGTCCATCCATAATTGTATTATAATATATACCACCTAACCGTGGTTTTTTTTTCATTCTTTATACCGTCATAGTGTCATACTAGTTGTTACGAGTATACTACTATCTCTTTATCAACCAGTGTACAGTGCGGTAGTTCACGGCTGTGGCTACCTCTGTGTCGGCAGTCGGCAGGCAGTCCGTCCATCCATAATTGTATTATAATATATACCACCTAACCGTGGTTTTTTTTTCATTCTTTATACCGTCATAGTGTCATACTAGTTGTTACGAGTATACTACTATCTCTTTATCAACCAGTGTACAGTGCGGTAGTTCACGGCTGTGGCTACCTCTGTGTCGGCAGTCGGCAGGCAGTCCGTCCATCCATAATTGTATTATAATATATACCACCTAACCGTGGTTTTTTTTTCATTCTTTATACCGTCATAGTCAGTCATACTAGTTGTTACGAGTATACTACTATCTCTTTATCAACCAGTGTACAGTGCGGTAGTTCACGGCTGTGGCTACCTCTGTGTCGGAACTCGGCAGGCAGTCCGTCCATCCATAATTGTATTACAATATATACCACCTAACCGTGGTTTTTTTTTCATTATTTATACCGTCATAGTCAGTCATACTAGTTGTTACGAGTATACTACTATCTCTTTATCAACCAGTGTACAGTGCGGTAGTTCACGGCTGTGGCTACCTCTGTGTCGGAACTCGGCAGGCAGTCCGTCCATCCATAATTGTATTACAATATATACCACCTAACCGTGGTTTTTTTTTCATTCTTTATACCGTCATAGTCAGTCATACTAGTTGTTACGAGTATACTACTATCTCTTTATCAACCAGTGTACAGTGCGGTAGTTCACGGCTGTGGCTACCTCTGTGTCGGAACTCGGCAGGCAGTCCGTCCATCCATAATTGTATTATTATAATATATACCACCTAACCGTGGTTTTTTTTTTCATTCTTTATACCGTCATAGTGTCATACTAGTTGTTACGAGTATACTACTATCTCTTTATCAACCAGTGTACAGTGCGGTAGTTCACGGCTGTGGCTACCTCTGTGTCGGCAGTCGGCAGGCAGTCCGTCCATCCATAATTGTATTATAATATATACCACCTAACCGTGGTTTTTTTTTCATTCTTTATACCGTCATAGTCAGTCATACTAGTTGTTACGAGTATACTACTATCTCTTTATCAACCAGTGTACAGTGCGGTAGTTCACGGCTGTGGCTACCTCTGTGTCGGAACTCGGCAGGCAGTCCGTCCATCCATAATTGTATTACAATATATACCACCTAACCGTGGTTTTTTTTTCATTCTTTATACCGTCATAGTCAGTCATACTAGTTGTTACGAGTATACTACTATCTCTTTATCAACCAGTGTACAGTGCGGTAGTTCACGGCTGTGGCTACCTCTGTGTCGGAACTCGGCAGGCAGTCCGTCCATCCATAATTGTATTATTATAATATATACCACCTAACCGTGGTTTTTTTTTCATTCTTTATACCGTCATAGTGTCATACTAGTTGTTACGAGTATACTACTATCTCTTTATCAACCAGTGTACAGTGCGGTAGTTCACGGCTGTGGCTACCTCTGTGTCGGCAGTCGGCAGGCAGTCCGTCCATCCATAATTGTATTATAATATATACCACCTAACCGTGGTTTTTTTTTCATTCTTTATACCGTCATAGTCAGTCATACTAGTTGTTACGAGTATACTACTATCTCTTTATCAACCAGTGTACAGTGCGGTAGTTCACGGCTGTGGCTACCTCTGTGTCGGAACTCGGCAGGCAGTCCGTCCATCCATAATTGTATTACAATATATACCACCTAACCGTGGTTTTTTTTTCATTCTTTATACCGTCATAGTCAGTCATACTAGTTGTTACGAGTATACTACTATCTCTTTATCAACCAGTGTACAGTGCGGTAGTTCACGGCTGTGGCTACCTCTGTGTCGGCACTCGGCAGGCAGTCCGTCCATCCATAATTGTATTACAATATATACCACCTAACCGTGGTTTTTTTATACCACCTAACCGTGGCAGTCCGTCCATAATTGTATACTAGTATCCAATCCATCCATCTCCATTGTTTACCTGAGGTGCCTTTTAGTTCTGCCTATAAAATATGGAGAACAAAAAAGTTGAGGTTCCAAAATTAGGGAAAGATCAAGATCCACTTCCACCTCGTGCTGAAGCTGCTGCCACTAGTCATGGCCGAGACGATGAAATGCCAGCAACGTCGTCTGCCAAGGCCGATGCCCAATGTCATAGTACAGAGCATGTCAAATCCAAAACACCAAATATCAGAAAAAAAAGGACTCCAAAACCTAAAATAAAATTGTCGGAGGAGAAGCGTAAACTTGCCAATATGCCATTTACCACACGGAGTGGCAAGGAACGGCTGAGGCCCTGGCCTATGTTCATGGCTAGTGGTTCAGCTTCACATGAGGATGGAAGCACTCAGCCTCTCGCTAGAAAACTGAAAAGACTCAAGCTGGCAAAAGCACCGCAAAGAACTGTGCGTTCTTTGAAATCCCAAATCCACAAGGAGAGTCCAATTGTGTCGGTTGCGATGCCTGACCTTCCCAACACTGGACGTGAAGAGCATGCGCCTTCCACTATTTGCATGCCCCCTGCAAGTGCTGGAAGGAGCACCCGCAGTCCAGTTCCTGATAGTCAGATTGAAGATGTCAGTGTTGAAGTACACCAGGATGAGGAGGATATGGGTGTTGCTGGCGCTGGGGAGGAAATTGACCAGAAGGATTCTGATGGTGAGGTGGTTTGTTTAAGTCAGGCACCCGGGGAGACACCTGTTGTCCGTGGGAGGAATATGGCCGTTGACATGCCAGGTGAAAATACCAAAAAAATCAGCTCTTCGGTGTGGAGGTATTTCACCAGAAATGCGGACAACAGGTGTCAAGCCGTGTGTTCCCTTTGTCAAGCTGTAATAAGTAGGGGTAAGGACGTTAACCACCTCGGAACATCCTCCCTTATACGTCACCTGCAGCGCATTCATAATAAGTCAGTGACAAGTTCAAAAACTTTGGGTGACAGCGGAAGCAGTCCACTGACCAGTAAATCCCTTCCTCTTGTAACCAAGCTCACGCAAACCACCCCACCAACTCCCTCAGTGTCAATTTCCTCCTTCCCCAGGAATGCCAATAGTCCTGCAGGCCATGTCACTGGCAAGTCTGACGAGTCCTCTCCTGCCTGGGATTCCTCCGATGCATCCTTGCGTGTAACGCCTACTGCTGCTGGTGCTGCTGTTGTTGCCGCTGGGAGTCGATGGTCATCCCAGAGGGGAAGTCGTAAGCCCACTTGTACTACTTCCAGTAAGCAATTGACTGTTCAACAGTCCTTTGCGAGGAAGATGAAATATCACAGCAGTCATCCTACTGCAAAGCGGATAACTGAGTCCTTGACAACTATGTTGGTGTTAGACGTGCGTCCGGTATCCGCCGTTAGTTCACAGGGAACTAGACAATTTATTGAGGCAGTGTGCCCCCGTTACCAAATACCATCTAGGTTCCACTTCTCTAGGCAGGCGATACCGAGAATGTACACGGACGTCAGAAAAAGACTCACCAGTGTCCTAAAAAATGCAGTTGTACCCAATGTCCACTTAACCACGGACATGTGGACAAGTGGAGCAGGGCAGGGTCAGGACTATATGACTGTGACAGCCCACTGGGTAGATGTATGGACTCCCGCCGCAAGAACAGCAGCGGCGGCACCAGTAGCAGCATCTCGCAAACGCCAACTCTTTCCTAGGCAGGCTACGCTTTGTATCACCGCTTTCCAGAATACGCACACAGCTGAAAACCTCTTACGGCAACTGAGGAAGATCATCGCGGAATGGCTTACCCCAATTGGACTCTCCTGTGGATTTATGGCATCGGACAACGCCAGCAATATTGTGTGTGCATTAAATATGGGCAAATTCCAGCACGTCCCATGTTTTGCACATACCTTGAATTTGGTGGTGCAGAATTTTTTAAAAAACGACAGGGGCGTGCACGAGATGCTGTCGGTGGCCAGAAAAATTGCGGGACACTTTCGGCGTACAGGCACCACGTACAGAAGACTGGAGCACCACCAAAAACTACTGAACCTGCCCTGCCATCATCTGAAGCAAGAAGTGGTAACGAGGTGGAATTCAACCCTCTATATGCTTCAGAGGTTGGAGGAGCAGCAAAAGGCCATTCAAGCCTATACAATTGAGCACGATATAGGAGATGGAATGCACCTGTCTCAAGTGCAGTGGAGAATGATTTCAACATTGTGCAAGGTTCTGATGCCCTTTGAACTTGCCACACGTGAAGTCAGTTCAGACACTGCCAGCCTGAGTCAGGTCATTCCCCTCATCAGGCTTTTGCAGAAGAAGCTGGAGGCATTGAAGAAGGAGCTAACACGGAGCGATTCCGCTAGGCATGTGGGACTTGTGGATGCAGCCCTTAATTCGCTTAACAAGGATTCACGGGTGGTCAATCTGTTGAAATCAGAGCACTACATTTTGGCCACCGTGCTCGATCCTAGATTTAAAGCCTACCTTGGATCTCTCTTTCCGGCAGACACAGGTCTGCTGGGGTTGAAAGACCTGCTGGTGACAAAATTGTCAAGTCAAGCGGAACGCGACCTGTCAACATATCCTCCTTCACATTCTCCCGCAACTGGGGGTGCGAGGAAAAGGCTCAGAATTCCGAGCCCACCCGCTGGCGGTGATGCAGGGCAGTCTGGAGCGACTGCTGATGCTGACATCTGGTCCGGACTGAAGGACCTGCCAACGATTACGGACATGTCGTCTACTGTCACTGCATATGATTCTCTCAACATTGATAGAATGGTGGAGGATTATATGAGTGACCGCATCCAAGTAGGCACGTCACACAGTCCGTACTTATACTGGCAGGAAAAAGAGGCAATTTGGAGGCCCTTGCACAAACTGGCTTTATTCTACCTAAGTTGCCCTCCCACAAGTGTGTACTCCGAAAGAGTGTTTAGTGCCGCCGCTCACCTTGTCAGCAATCGGCGTACGAGGTTACATCCAGAAAATGTGGAGAAGATGATGTTCATTAAAATGAATTATAATCAATTCCTCCGCGGAGACATTGACCAGCAGCAATTGCCTCCACAAAGTACACAGGGAGCTGAGATGGTGGATTCCAGTGGGGACGAATTGATAATCTGTGAGGAGGGGGATGTACACGGTGATATATCGGAGGGTGAAGATGAGGTGGACATCTTGCCTCTGTAGAGCCAGTTTGTGCAAGGAGAGATTAATTGCTTCTTTTTTGGGGGGGGTCCAAACCAACCCGTCATATCAGTCACAGTCGTGTGGCAGACCCTGTCACTGAAATGATGGGTTGGTTAAAGTGTGCATGTCCTGTTTTGTTTATACAACATAAGGGTGGGTGGGAGGGCCCAAGGATAATTCCATCTTGCACCTCTTTTTTCTTTTCTTTTTCTTTGCATCATGTGCTGATTGGGGAGGGTTTTTTGGAAGGGACATCCTGCGTGACACTGCAGTGCCACTCCTAGATGGGCCCGGTGTTTGTGTCGGCCACTAGGGTCGCTAATCTTACTCACACAGCTACCTCATTGCGCCTCTTTTTTTCTTTGCGTCATGTGCTGTTTGGGGAGGGTTTTTTGGAAGGGACATCCTGCGTGACACTGCAGTGCCACTCCTAGATGGGCCCGGTGTTTGTGTCGGCCACTAGGGTCGCTAATCTTACTCACACAGTCAGCTACCTCATTGCGCCTCTTTTTTTCTTTGCGTCATGTGCTGTTTGGGGAGGGTTTTTTGGAAGGGCCATCCTGCGTGACACTGCAGTGCCACTCCTAGATGGGCCCGGTGTTTGTGTCGGCCACTAGGGTCGCTAATCTTACTCACACAGCTACCTCATTGCGCCTCTTTTTTTCTTTGCGTCATGTGCTGTTTGGGGAGGGTTTTTTGGAAGGGCCATCCCGCGTGACACTGCAGTGCCACTCCTAGATGGGCCCGGTGTTTGTGTCGGCCACTAGGGTCGCTAATCTTACTCACACAGCTACCTCATTGCGCCTCTTTTTTTCTTTGCGTCATGTGCTGTTTGGGGAGGGTTTTTTGGAAGGGACATCCTGCGTGACACTGCAGTGCCACTCCTAGATGGGCCCGGTGTTTGTGTCGGCCACTAGGGTCGCTTATCTTACTCACACAGCGACCTCGGTGCAAATTTTAGGACTAAAAATAATATTGTGAGGTGTGAGGTATTCAGAATAGACTGAAAATGAGTGTAAATTATGGTTTTTGAGGTTAATAATACTTTGGGATCAAAATGACCCCCAAATTCTATGATTTAAGCTGTTTTTTAGTGTTTTTGGAAAAAAACACCCGAATCCAAAACACACCCGAATCCGACAAAAATAATTTGGTGAGGTTTTGCCAAAACGCGTTCGAACCCAAAACACGGCCGCGGAACCGAACCCAAAACCAAAACACAAAACCCGAAAAATTTCAGGCGCTCATCTCTACTTTTAAGTTGAATTACTGAAATAAATTTAACTTTTGCACGATATTCTAATTTTCTGAGTTTCACCTGTATCTATTTAATCTTTTAATGTCTTATTCTAAATTATTTATTAGATTGAATAATTCAATTTAATACTTTTACGTGTCAATGAAATTGATTCTTTGATTATCCTACCAAAATTATTTTCTTTTTTTATCAATACACGTATTCATTTGTTTGTGGTTAGAATGGTTTTCCTGTCCAATCTTCTACTGTATTTATTTGTTTCTACTACTTACTGTATTTAGTAGGTTATCTATTTTTATTACATTGACCAGTTGTGCTCAGTTTACTAAATTATACAGTACTTTTATTTGCGATATAATAGAGTGGTTACACCTACAGGGTTTTATCTTTTCTATCACTGTGACATTAATAGTTTACTTAGGGGGTAATTCAGAATTGATCGTAGCAGCAAATTTGTTAGCAGATAGGCAAAAACATGTGCACTGCAGGGGGGGGCAGATATAACATGTGCAGAGAGAGTTAGATTTGGGTGGGTTATTTTGGTTTCTGTGCAGGGTAAATACTGGCTGCTTTATTTTTACACTGCAATTTAGATTGCAGATTGAACTCACCACACCCAAATCTAACTCTCTCTGCACATGTTATATCTGCCCCCCCTGCAGTGCACATGGTTTTTGCCCAACTGCTAAAAAATTTACTGCTGCGATCAACTTGGAATTACCCCCCATGTGCAGTGCAGGTAGGGCAGATGTAACATGAGTAGAGAGAGTTAGATTTGGGTGGGTTATTTTGTTTCTGTGCAGGGTAAAATACTGGCTGCTTTATTTACCACTGCAATTTAGATTTCAGTTTGAACTAGAGATGAGTGGGTTCGGTTCCTCGGAATCCGAACCCGCCGAACTTCAGGTTTTTTTACACGGGTCCGAGCGACTCGGATCTTCCCGCCTTGCTCGGTTAACCCGAGCGCGCTCCGAACGTCATCATCCCGCTGTCGGATTCTCGCGAGGCTCGGATTCTATCGCGAGACTCGGATTCTATATAAGGAGCCGCGCGTCGCCGCCATTTTCACACGTGCATTGAGATTCATAGGGAAGAGGACGTGGCTGGCGTCCTCTACGTTTATAGAAAAGAGAGTGAGACTAGAGTAGAGAGAGACACAGTAGTAATTTTGGGGAGCATTAGGAGGAGTACTACTACTTGCTGAAGTGATAGATAGATAGTGTGACTGTATAATGTATATCTGACTTGTGGGGGAGACACTGGACAGTGGGGAGCAGTTAGAGTCTGAGAGCAGGACTCAGGAGTACATATAACGTACAGTGCACACTTTTGCTGCCAGAGTGCCACACTGCCATTGTGACCACACTGACCACCAGTATAATATATATTGTGATTGTCTGCTTAGGAGTACTACTTGCAAGTTGCTGATAGTGTGACCAGTGACCTGACCACCAGTTTAATAATCACCACCAGTGAGTTTAATATATATATATATATATATATATAATTGTATATAATATATATATATAATATTGTATACCACCTACCCGTGGTTTTTTTTTTCTTTCTTCTTTATACATACTACTATAGTAGCTTACTGTAGCAGTCTGCGGTGGCTGCTTGAGCTGACAGTGTCCAGCAGGTCCGTCATCAGTCATTACATAATAAATATATATACCTGTCCGGCTGCAGTACTAGTGATATTATATATATATATATATATATATTGATTTCATCTCATTATCATCCAGTCTATATTAGCAGCAGACACAGTACGGTAGTCCACGGCTGTAGCTACCTCTGTGTCGGCAGTCGCTCGTCCATCCATAATTGTATACCACCTACCCGTGGTTTTTTTTTTCTTTCTTCTTTATACATACTACTATAGTAGCTTACTGTAGCAGTCTGCGGTGCTGCTGAGCTGACAGTGTCCAGCAGGTCCGTCATCAGTCATTACATAATAAATATATCTACCTGTCCGGCTGCAGTACTAGTGTGATATAATATATATTGATTTCATCTCATTATCATCCAGTCTATATTAGCAGCAGACACAGTACGGTAGTCCACGGCTG
This sequence comes from Pseudophryne corroboree, assembly GCF_028390025.1. Taxonomy (NCBI): domain Eukaryota; kingdom Metazoa; phylum Chordata; class Amphibia; order Anura; family Myobatrachidae; genus Pseudophryne; species Pseudophryne corroboree. The sequence goes on from NC_086448.1 coordinate 810,434,082, forward strand.
TAGCTACCTCTGTGTCGGCAGTCGCTCGTCCATCCATAATTGTATACCACCTACCCGTGGTTTTTTTTTTTCTTTCTTCTTTATACATACTACTATAGTAGCTTACTGTAGCAGTCTGCGGTGCTGCTGAGCTGACAGTGTCCAGCAGGTCCGTCATCAGTCATTACATAATAAATATATATACCTGTCCGGCTGCAGTACTAGTGATATTATATATATATATATTGATTTCATCTCATTATCATCCAGTCTATATTAGCAGCAGACACAGTACGGTAGTCCACGGCTGTAGCTACCTCTGTGTCGGCAGTCGCTCATCCATCCATAATTGTATACCACCTACCCGTGTTTTTTTTTTTCTTTCTTCTTTATACATACTACTATAGTAGCTTACTGTAGCAGTCTGCGGTGCTGCTGAGCTGACAGTGTCCAGCAGGTCCGTCATCAGTCATTACATAATAAATATATCTACCTGTCCGGCTGCAGTACTAGTGTGATATAATATATATTGATTTCATCTCATTATCATCCAGTCTATATTAGCAGCAGACACAGTACGGTAGTCCACGGCTGTAGCTACCTCTGTGTCGGCAGTCGCTCGTCCATCCATAATTGTATACCACCTACCCGTGGTTTTTTTTTTTCTTTCTTCTTTATACATACTACTATAGTAGCTTACTGTAGCAGTCTGCGGTGCTGCTGAGCTGACAGTGTCCAGCAGGTCCGTCATCAGTCATTACATAATAAATATATATACCTGTCCGGCTGCAGTACTAGTGATATTATATATATATATATTGATTTCATCTCATTATCATCCAGTCTATATTAGCAGCAGACACAGTACGGTAGTCCACGGCTGTAGCTACCTCTGTGTCGGCAGTCGCTCATCCATCCATAATTGTATACCACCTACCCGTGTTTTTTTTTTTCTTTCTTCTTTATACATACTACTATAGTAGCTTACTGTAGCAGTCTGCGGTGCTGCTGAGCTGACAGTGTCCAGCAGGTCCGTCATCAGTCATTACATAATAAATATATATACCTGTCCGGCTGCAGTACTAGTGATATTATATATATATATATATTGATTTCATCTCATTATCATCCAGTCTATATTAGCAGCAGACACAGTACGGTAGTCCACGGCTGTAGCTACCTCTGTGTCGGCAGTCGCTCGTCCATCCATAATTGTATACCACCTACCCGTGGTTTTTTTTTTCTTTCTTCTTTATACATACTACTATAGTAGCTTACTGTAGCAGTCTGCGGTGCTGCTGAGCTGACAGTGTCCAGCAGGTCCGTCATCAGTCATTACATAATAAATATATATACCTGTCCGGCTGCAGTAGTAGTGATATTATATATATATATATTGATTTCATCTCATTATCATCCAGTCTATATTAGCAGCAGACACAGTACGGTAGTCCACGGCTGTAGCTACCTCTGTGTCGGCAGTCGCTCGTCCATCCATAATTGTATACCACCTACCCGTGGTTTTTTTTTTCTTTCTTCTTTATACATACTACTATAGTAGCTTACTGTAGCAGTCTGCGGTGCTGCTGAGCTGACAGTGTCCAGCAGGTCCGTCATCAGTCATTACATAATAAATATATCTACCTGTCCGGCTGCAGTACTAGTGTGATATAATATATATTGATTTCATCTCATTATCATCCAGTCTATATTAGCAGCAGACACAGTACGGTAGTCCACGGCTGTAGCTACCTCTGTGTCGGCAGTCGCTCGTCCATCCATAATTGTATACCACCTACCCGTGGTTTTTTTTCTTTCTTTCTTCTTTATACATACTACTATAGTAGCTTACTGTAGCAGTCTGCGGTGCTGCTGAGCTGACAGTGTCCAGCAGGTCCGTCATCAGTCATTACATAATAAATATATATACCTGTCCGGCTGCAGTACTAGTGATATTATATATATATATATATATATATTGATTTCATCTCATTATCATCCAGTCTATATTAGCAGCAGACACAGTACGGTAGTCCACGGCTGTAGCTACCTCTGTGTCGGCAGTCGCTCGTCCATCCATAATTGTATACCACCTACCCGTGGTTTTTTTTTTCTTTCTTCTTTATACATACTACTATAGTAGCTTACTGTAGCAGTCTGCGGTGCTGCTGAGCTGACAGTGTCCAGCAGGTCCGTCATCAGTCATTACATAATAAATATATCTACCTGTCCGGCTGCAGTACTAGTGTGATATAATATATATTGATTTCATCTCATTATCATCCAGTCTATATTAGCAGCAGACACAGTACGGTAGTCCACGGCTGTAGCTACCTCTGTGTCGGCAGTCGCTCGTCCATCCATAATTGTATACCACCTACCCGTGGTTTTTTTTTTTCTTTCTTCTTTATACATACTACTATAGTAGCTTACTGTAGCAGTCTGCGGTGCTGCTGAGCTGACAGTGTCCAGCAGGTCCGTCATCAGTCATTACATAATAAATATATATACCTGTCCGGCTGCAGTACTAGTGATATTATATATATATATATTGATTTCATCTCATTATCATCCAGTCTATATTAGCAGCAGACACAGTACGGTAGTCCACGGCTGTAGCTACCTCTGTGTCGGCAGTCGCTCATCCATCCATAATTGTATACCACCTACCCGTGTTTTTTTTTTTTCTTTCTTCTTTATACATACTACTATAGTAGCTTACTGTAGCAGTCTGCGGTGCTGCTGAGCTGACAGTGTCCAGCAGGTCCGTCATCAGTCATTACATAATAAATATATCTACCTGTCCGGCTGCAGTACTAGTGTGATATAATATATATTGATTTCATCTCATTATCATCCAGTCTATATTAGCAGCAGACACAGTACGGTAGTCCACGGCTGTAGCTACCTCTGTGTCGGCAGTCGCTCGTCCATCCATAATTGTATACCACCTACCCGTGGTTTTTTTTTTTCTTTCTTCTTTATACATACTACTATAGTAGCTTACTGTAGCAGTCTGCGGTGCTGCTGAGCTGACAGTGTCCAGCAGGTCCGTCATCAGTCATTACATAATAAATATATATACCTGTCCGGCTGCAGTACTAGTGATATTATATATATATATATTGATTTCATCTCATTATCATCCAGTCTATATTAGCAGCAGACACAGTACGGTAGTCCACGGCTGTAGCTACCTCTGTGTCGGCAGTCGCTCATCCATCCATAATTGTATACCACCTACCCGTGTTTTTTTTTTTCTTTCTTCTTTATACATACTACTATAGTAGCTTACTGTAGCAGTCTGCGGTGCTGCTGAGCTGACAGTGTCCAGCAGGTCCGTCATCAGTCATTACATAATAAATATATATACCTGTCCGGCTGCAGTACTAGTGATATTATATATATATATATATTGATTTCATCTCATTATCATCCAGTCTATATTAGCAGCAGACACAGTACGGTAGTCCACGGCTGTAGCTACCTCTGTGTCGGCAGTCGCTCGTCCATCCATAATTGTATACCACCTACCCGTGGTTTTTTTTTTCTTTCTTCTTTATACATACTACTATAGTAGCTTACTGTAGCAGTCTGCGGTGCTGCTGAGCTGACAGTGTCCAGCAGGTCCGTCATCAGTCATTACATAATAAATATATATACCTGTCCGGCTGCAGTAGTAGTGATATTATATATATATATATTGATTTCATCTCATTATCATCCAGTCTATATTAGCAGCAGACACAGTACGGTAGTCCACGGCTGTAGCTACCTCTGTGTCGGCAGTCGCTCGTCCATCCATAATTGTATACCACCTACCCGTGGTTTTTTTTTTCTTTCTTCTTTATACATACTACTATAGTAGCTTACTGTAGCAGTCTGCGGTGCTGCTGAGCTGACAGTGTCCAGCAGGTCCGTCATCAGTCATTACATAATAAATATATCTACCTGTCCGGCTGCAGTACTAGTGTGATATAATATATATTGATTTCATCTCATTATCATCCAGTCTATATTAGCAGCAGACACAGTACGGTAGTCCACGGCTGTAGCTACCTCTGTGTCTTTTAGTTGTGCCTATTAAAATATGGAGAACAAAAATGTTGAGGTTCCAAAATTAGGGAAAGATCAAGATCCACTTCCACCTCGTGCTGAAGCTGCTGCCACTAGTCATGGCCGAGACGATGAAATGCCAGCAACGTCGTCTGCCAAGGCCGATGCCCAATGTCATAGTACAGAGCATGTAAAATCCAAAACACCAAATATCAGTAAAAAAAGGACTCCAAAATCTAAAATAAAATTGTCGGAGGAGAAGCGTAAACTTGCCAATATGCCATTTACCACACGGAGTGGCAAGGAACGGCTGAGGCCCTGGCCTATGTTCATGGCTAGTGGTTCAGCTTCACATGAGGATGGAAGCACTCAGCCTCTCGCTAGAAAACTGAAAAGACTCAAGCTGGCAAAAGCACCGCAAAGAACTGTGCGTTCTTCGAAATCCCAAATCCACAAGGAGAGTCCAATTGTGTCGGTTGCGATGCCTGACCTTCCCAACACTGGACGTGAAGAGCATGCGCCTTCCACCATTTGCACGCCCCCTGCAAGTGCTGGAAGGAGCACCCGCAGTCCAGTTCCTGATAGTCAGATTGAAGATGTCAGTGTTGAAGTACACCAGGATGAGGAGGATATGGGTGTTGCTGGCGCTGGGGAGGAAATTGACAAGGAGGATTCTGATGGTGAGGTGGTTTGTTTAAGTCAGGCACCCGGGGAGACACCTGTTGTCCGTGGGAGGAATAGGGCCGTTGACATGCCTGGTGAAAATACCAAAAAAATCAGCTCTTCGGTGTGGAAGTATTTCACCAGAAATGCGGACAACATTTGTCAAGCCGTGTGTTGCCTTTGTCAAGCTGTAATAAGTAGGGGTAAGGACGTTAACCACCTCGGAACATCCTCCCTTATACGTCACCTGCAGCGCATTCATAATAAGTCAGTGACAAGTTCAAAAACTTTGGGCGACAGCGGAAGCAGTCCACTGACCAGTAAATCCCTTCCTTTTGTAACCAAGCTCACGCAAACCACCCCACCAACTCCCTCAGTGTCAATTTCCTCCTTCCCCAGGAATGCCAATAGTCCTGCAGGCCATGTCACTGGCAAGTCTGACGAGTCCTCTCCTGCCTGGGATTCCTCCGATGCATCCTTGCGTGTAACGCCTACTGCTGCTGGCGCTGCTGTTGTTGCTGCTGGGAGTCGATGGTCATCCCAGAGGGGAAGTCGTAAGCCCACTTTTACTACTTCCACCAAGCAATTGACTGTCCAACAGTCCTTTGCGAGGAAGATGAAATATCACAGCAGTCATCCTGTTGCAAAGCGGATAACTGAGGCCTTGACAACTATGTTGGTGTTAGACGTGCGTCCGGTATCCGCCGTTAGTTCACAGGGAACTAGACAATTTCTTGAGGTAGTGTGCCCCCGTTACCAAATACCATCTAGGTTCCACTTCTCTAGGCAGGCGATACCGAGAATGTACACGGACGTCAGAAAAAGACTCACCAGTGTCCTAAAAAATGCAGTTGTACCCAATGTCCACTTAACCACGGACATGTGGACAAGTGGAGCAGGGCAGGGTAAGGACTATATGACTGTGACAGCCCACTGGGTAGATGTATGGACTCCCGCCGCAAGAACAGCAGCGGCGGCACCAGTAGCAGCATCTCGCAAACGCCAACTCTTTCCTAGGCAGGCTACGCTTTGTATCACCGGTTTCCAGAATACGCACACAGTTGAAAACCTCTTACGGCAACTGAGGAAGATCATCGCGGAATGGCTTACCCCAATTGGACTCTCCTGTGGATTTGTGGCATCGGACAACGCCAGCAATATTGTGTGTGCATTAAATATGGGCAAATTCCAGCACGTCCCATGTTTTGCACATACCTTGAATTTGGTGGTGCAGAATTTTTTAAAAAACGACAGGGGCGTGCAAGAGATGCTGTCGGTGGCCAGAAAAATTGCGGGACACTTTCGGCGTACAGGCACCACGTACAGAAGACTGGAGCACCACCAAAAACGCCTGAACCTGCCCTGCCATCATCTGAAGCAAGAAGTGGTAACGAGGTGGAATTCAACCCTCTATATGCTTCAGAGGTTGGAGGAGCAGCAAAAGGCCATTCAAGCCTATACAATTGAGCACGATATAGGAGGTGGAATGTACCTGTCTCAAGAGCAGTGGAGAATGATTTCAACGTTGTGCAAGGTTCTGCAACCTTTTGAACTTGTCACACGTGAAGTCAGTTCAGACACTGCCAGCCTGAGTCAGGTCATTCCCCTCATCAGGCTTTTGCAGAAGAAGCTGGAGGCATTGAAGGAGGAGCTAAAAGGGAGCGATTCCGCTAGGCATGTGGGACTTGTGGATGGAGCCCTTAATTCGCTTAACAAGGATTCACGGGTGGTCAATCTGTTGAAATCAGAGCACTACATTTTGGCCACCGTGCTCGATCCTAGATTTAAAACCTACCTTGGATCTCTCTTTCCGGCAGACACAAGTCTGCTGGGGTTCAAAGACCTGCTGGTGACAAAATTGTCAAGTCAAGCGGAACGCGACCTGTCAACATCTCCTCCTTCACATTCTCCCGCAACTGGGGGTGCGAGGAAAAGGCTCAGAATTCCGAGCCCACCCGCTGGCGGTGATGCAGGGCAGTCTGGAGCGACTGCTGATGCTGACATCTGGTCCGGACTGAAGGACCTGACAACGATTACGGACATGTCGTCTACTGTCACTGCATATGATTCTCTCACCATTGAAAGAATGGTGGAGGATTATATGAGTGACCGCATCCAAGTAGGCACGTCAGACAGTCCGTACTTATACTGGCAGGAAAAAGAGGCAATTTGGAGGCCCTTGCACAAACTGGCTTTATTCTACCTAAGTTGCCCTCCCACAAGTGTGTACTCCGAAAGAGTGTTTAGTGCCGCCGCTCACCTTGTCAGCAATCGGCGTACGAGGTTACATCCAGAAAATGTGGAGAAGATGATGTTCATTAAAATGAATTATAATCAATTCCTCCGTGGAGACATTGACCAGCAGCAATTGCCTCCACAAAGTACACAGGGAGCTGAGATGGTGGATTCCAGTGGGGACGAATTGATAATCTGTGAGGAGGGGGATGTACACGGTGATATATCGGAGGATGATGATGAGGTGGACATCTTGCCTCTGTAGAGCCAGTTTGTGCAAGGAGAGATTTATTGCTTCTTTTTCGGTGGGGGTCCAAACCAACCCGTCATTTCAGTCACAGTCGTGTGGCAGACCCTGTCACTGAAATGATGGGTTGGTTAAAGTGTGCATGTCCTGTTTATACAACATAAGGGTGGGTGGGAGGGCCCAAGGACAATTCCATCTTGCACCTCTTTTTTCTTTCATCATTCTTTGCGTCATGTGATGTTTGGGGAGTGTTTTTTGGAAGGGCCATCCTGCGTGACACTGCAGTGCCACTCCTAGATGGGCCAGGTGTTTGTGTCGGCCACTAGGGTCGCTTATCTTACTCACACAGCTACCTCATTGCGCCTCTTTTTTTCTTCTTTGCGTCATGTGCTGTTTGGGGAGTGTTTTTTGGAAGGGCCATCCTGCGTGACACTGCAGTGCCACTCCTAGATGGGCCAGGTGTTTGTGTCGGCCACTAGGGTCGCTTAGCTTACTCACACAGCTACCTCATTGCGCCTCTTTTTTTCTTCTTTGCGTCATGTGCTGTTTGGGGAGTGTTTTTTGGAAGGGCCATCCTGCGTGACACTGCAGTGCCACTCCTAGATGGGCCAGGTGTTTGTGTCGGCCACTAGGGTCGCTTAGGTTACTCACACAGCTACCTCATTGCGCCTCTTTTTTTCTTCTTTGCGTCATGTGCTGTTTGGGGAGTGTTTTTTGGAAGGGCCATCCTGCGTGACACTGCCGTGCCACTCCTAGATGGGCCAGGTGTTTGTGTCGGCCACTAGGGTCGCTTATCTTACTCACACAGCTACCTCATTGCGCCTCTTTTTTTCTTCTTTGCGTCATGTGCTGTTTGGGGAGTGTTTTTTGGAAGGGCCATCCTGCGTGACACTGCAGTGCCACTCCTAGATGGGCCAGGTGTTTGTGTCGGCCACTAGGGTCGCTTATCTTACTCACACAGCTACCTCATTGCGCCTCTTTTTTTCTTCTTTGCGTCATGTGCTGTTTGGGGAGTGTTTTTTGGAAGGGCCATCCTGCGTGACACTGCAGTGCTACTCCTAGATGGGCCAGGTGTTTGTGTCGGCCACTAGGGTCGCTTAGCTTACTCACACAGCTACCTCATTGCGCCTCTTTTTTTCTTTGCGTCATGTGCTGTTTGGGGAGTGTTTTTTGGAAGGGCCATCCTGCGTGACACTGCAGTGCCACTCCTAGATGGGCCAGGTGTTTGTGTCGGCCACTAGGGTCGCTTAGCTTAGTCATACAGCGACCTCGGTGCAAATTTTAGGACTAAAAATAATATTGTGAGGTGTGAGGTATTCAGAATAGACTGAAAATGAGTGGAAATTATGGTTTTTGAGGTTAATAATACTTTGGGATCAAAATGACCCCCAAATTCTATGATTTAAGCTGTTTTTTAGGGTTTTTTGAAAAAAACACGCAAATCCAAAACACACCCGAATCCGACAAAAAAAATTCGGTGAGGTTTTGCCAAAACGCGGTCGAACCCAAAACACGGCCGCGGAACCGAACCCAAAACCAAAACACAAAACCCGAAAAATTTCAAGTGCACATCCCTAGTTTGAACACGCCACACCCAAATCTAACTCTCTCTGCACATGTTAGATCTGCCCCACGGATTGAACACGATGGTCAATTGGCCTCTTTTCAACCTCAATTACTATGTTACTATGGGGGTCATTCCGAGTTGTTCGCTCGTTGCCGATTTTCGCTACGGAGCGATTAAGGCAATAATGCGCATGCGCATGGTACGCAGTGCGCATGCGCTAAGTAATTTAGCACAAAACTTAGTAGATTTACGCACGTCTGAACGAAGAATTTTCATCGTTGAAGTGATCGTAGTGTGATTGACAGGAAGTGGGTGTTTCTGGGCGGAAACTGGCCGTTTTCTGGGAGTGTGCGGAAAAACGCAGGCGTGTCAGGGAAAAACACGGGAGTGTCTGGGGAAACGGGGGAGTGGCTGGCGTGTGTGTGTGACGTCAAACCAGGAACGAAACGGCCTGAGCTGATCGCTATTTGTGAGTAGGTCTGGAGCTACTCAGAAACTGCTAAGAAATTTCTATTCGCTAATCTGCGAACCTTTCGTTCGCTATTCTGCTAAGCTAAGATACACTCCCAGAGGGCTGCGGCTTAGCGTGTGCAATGCTGCTAAAAGCAGCTAGCGAGCGAACAACTCGGAATGAGGGCCCATGTACGTTACTATGTATGTTACTATGTTACCTACAGTACACATGGGCCCTCATTCCGATTTACTCGCTCGCTAGCTACTTTTTGCAGCCGTGCAAACATATAGTCGCCGCCCACGGGGGAGTGCATTTTCGCTTTGCAAGTGTGCGATCGCCTGTGCAGCCGAACGGGACAAAAAAGTTTTTTGCAGTTTCTGAGTAGATCTGGACTTACTCAGCCCTTGCGATCACTTCAGCCTGTCCGGTGCCGGAATTGACGTCAGACACCCGCCCTGCAAACGCCTGGACAAGCCTGCGTTTTCCCTTCCACTCCCAGAAAATGGTCAGTTGACACCCATAAACTCCCTCTTTCTGTCAATCTCTTTGCAAACGGCTGTGCGAATGGAATCGTCGCTAGAAGCATTGCACAGCAACGATGCTGTTTGTACCCGTGCGATGCGCGTGCGCATTGCGGTGCATACGCATGCGCAGTAGTAACCTGATTGCTGCGCTACGAAAATCGGCAGCGTGCGAACAACTCAGAATGACCCCCATGGTTTTGCCCAACTGCTAACAAATTTGCTGCTACGATCAGGTCTGAATTAGGCCCTCAGAGCACAACTCTGCTCAAAAATGATTTTAACTCATTGAAATTATTATGTGATGTGCTAACATTTACTGGAATAACGCTTGATACTTGTAACTGGATTTCTGCCTGAAATTGTCATTTGAAACTCCAAAACAAACCACCCTGGCTGCTGGCAGCACTGGATGTTTCTACTGGTTCTAGATGTATAAAATTCAGCAATCACAGCTTGTCAGGTTTGATTTGCTTAAGTTTGCCTAAATTTCTGCCAAAGTGCATACTGTAGGTGTGTCATGGAGCCGAAGTAAGGGAAAGAGCATAAAGCGGACATTCTTTATAAAGTTCTGAGTAGACACACCCAGCATTGTGAGCACTGTACGAAATAGTTTTGATTTTACAGATTGTGATTGTTATAATTGTTTTAAATTATGGAGGGGGGGTTGTTAAGGTACAGTACTTATTTTGTGGAGGAACACATGGCACTGGGGCAGATGTATTAACCTGGAGACGGCATAAGGAAGTGATAAAGCAGTGATAAGTGCAAGGTGATAAACACACCAGCCAATCAGCTCCAATATGTAAATTAACAGTTATGAGCTGGTTGGCTGGTGCGTTTATCACCTTGCACTTATCACTGGTTTATCACTTCCTTATGCCGTCTCCAGGCTTAATACATCTGCCATTATTTGTTACAAAATGTATTTTTATTGTGCACTATCTACTTTTATATCATTTTATTCTTTTATTTTCACTGAGCTCACACTTGCACTTAATCTCACATACTATTTTGTATCATTTACAAAAAAAATCAAAGAAAATTATAAATAAATGTATAATATAGTAATGCATAAAAAAAGGAATGTATATATATATATATATATATATATATCATTTTATACATTATAGTTTGTCTCCATATTTATATATTTAAAGCTATTGTTTTACTATGTGTTACTGTGAACTTGTATTTATATTTGGAACACAATTCTGAGGGCGCTAATTATTAGTCAAAAAATATGTATTATAAAACAATGTAATACACACAAATAAAATGTATTTAGAATTCCAAATAAAGGACATAACAGAAAATTATAATCACATAGAATAAAATTGCAGTTGAAATAGGGCAGAGTTTTTTTGCCAAGCAGATGTTCAAATGGTGATATAATGATCAAGAAGACACAGAATCCAACGTGTTTTGTCCAAAAGGACTTCTTCATGGGTATCAGAATTGTTTTCCCGTATGAACAATTAATAAAAAACGAATACGCACTTCTTTCATAAAATAATCCTTAGAAAGGATTGCTATGTACGCTACCCAACAATTAGATTGGGTCAGGAATGCAAAAGCGTAAGGAACGCTACTGAACTTTTACTTGTTCCACTTGGTAGTATGATGGCATTCACCGAAGCAGTGAAAAAGTGATCACAGCTTGATGTGAATCTATCAAAGTTCAATAGTGATGTGATACATCACTATTGAACTTTGATAGATACTCATCAAGCTGTGATCACTTTTTCACTGCTTCAGTGAATGCCATTATACTACCAAGTGGAACTAGTATTGAACTTTGATACACATCAAGCTGTGATCACTTTTTCACTGCTTCAGTGAATGCCATTATACTACCAAGTGGAACTAGTATTGAACTTTGATAGATACACATCAAGCTGTGATCACTTTTTTACTGCTTTGGTGAATGCCATTATACTACCAAGTGGAACTAGTATAAGTTCAGTAGCGTTCCTAACGCTTTGCATTCCTTGCCCAATATAATCGTTGGGTTGCGTACATAACAATCCTTTCTAAGGATTATTTTACAAAAGAAGTGCTTATTTGTTTTTTTATTAATTGTTCATACGGGAAAACAATTCTGATACTTACCCCTGAAGAAGTCATTTTGGACGAAACGCATTGGGTTGTGTGTCTTCTTGATCATTATATCACCATTTGAACATCTGCTTGGCAAAAACACTTTGCCCTATTTCAACTGGAATTTTATTCTATGTGATTATACATTTCTGTTATGTCCTTTATTTGGAATTGTAAATACATTTCTCCTACACTACTTCATGGCAGCCCTTACTCTTGGGATTGTATCCCATTCCTAAACTTAGACAGGGAATCCTCTCAACACTTTAGGACCACCCACCTTGGGTATATAGCCCTGCTCCTCCCCTTCCTCCATTAGTCTTTTTCCTGTCTCCTAGCTTGACAGGGGATTATGTGTTTGGTTTTTGAGAACGTTTTACCTCTATTCCCAGTAAAACGCCTCTGTGTAGCCGTACTGGAAGAGGGTGGCTCCATGGAGAAGGCAGAGTGTGCTTGGGGCGGTTGTAAGTCCCCGCTGTTCAGCTTAAGGTGTCCGCCCGCTGTTTTTGCTGCTGGTCCCTCTCCCTAGTGCCGCTGTCTGAAGCCGTCTCCCCGGGTGCTTTGCTCCGCTAGCCGCAGCGCCTGTATCTCCGGCGAGACCGGAAGTGCGGGTGGCCGGAAGGGCAGCGGGGCGAAGGGGAAGTGCGGCTGGCGGGCGGAAGCGCTGAGAGAGACAGCGTGCGGCGGTTGGCGGGCGGAAGTGCTGGGGCGGCCGTCCTGTAGCTGGGACGGTCTGCTCAGCGCTGCTCTCTATGATTCTTTTGGAGCTTAAATATGGCGCTGCACACTAGGAGTGAGAGTCTCCTATGAGCTGGGCAGGTGTATGCTTACCAGCAGGATGGATAGAGAGCCTTCTCCCCATAAGCCGATGAGTGCCCGGAAGAGATAAGTCCTCATAGAGGATATGTTTTTTGATTTTCTGCGTGGTTAGGATTTTAATGTAGTGCTACTGCTGTTCATTTTTTAGTGTGTCTCCTCCTAAGAAGAGGCTATGCAAGAAGAGGCATATGGATATACAGTGTGCAGCATGTGATAAGATCTTTTCTTCTACTGAGAATGTGAAGTTCTGTGAGGACTGTATACAGAGTGACATTCAGCAGGCCAGTCAAACCAGTCAGATTCAGCAATTGAAGGACTGGATGAAGAGGTCTTTTGTTACGAGAGAACAGCTGGCTGATTTGCAGGGAAATAAGAGGTCTAGATCCCTGGCTAGTATTGACTCTCAGGACGAGTCAGCCTCTTTGTATGCTGATTATCAGTTTTCCTCTAGTTCTGGGTCAGAAGAGAAGGAGGAAGTTAGAGAGTTTAATTTGGATCTCGTTGACAGTCTCTTAAAGAATATATTTAAGACCATGAACTATAGGCAAAAGGATAAAGGAGATGAAGATAAGGATGTTTTGTTTGGAGATAAGTCCAAAAGGAGCAGATATTTTCCGTTTCACAGAGCATTGAAGGATGTAGTGTCTAAGGAGTGGCAAAACATAGATAAGAGACGTGGAAGTATTAAACGAGTGGATCGGATGTTTCCAGTAGAAGATGAGCAATTTCTGGGCTGGTGCACAGTGCCTAAGATTGATGCGGCAGTGGCAGAAATGGTGTCTAAAACTACGATTCTGTTAGAGGACGGAGCTGTCCTTAAGGATGGCATGGATAAGCGTATGGAGAGTGCGCTAAAAAAATTACATATGTCCTCGGCAGTATCCTTAAGGTCCGGTGTGGCTGTTGCATCTGTTTCCAGAGCTTTGAGAGTTTGGGGATCAGTGTTGTCCACAGATATTGAAGAGAAAATCTCAAGGCAATATTTGCAGAGAAGCCTGGGTATTATGCTCAAGGGCATAGAGTATCTGTGCAAAGCTTCTTTGGATGTGTTAGATTTCGCAGCGAAATCCATGGCGGCAGGTGTTATGGCTAGAAGAGCTTTGTGGCTTAGATCATGGTCGGCGGATATGCATTCCAAGAACCGGTTGGTGTCATTACCGTATGAGGGTTCCCTATTATTTGGAAATAAGCTTGAGGCTATTATACAAAAGATGTCAGGGGGTAAGTCAGCGAGGCTGCCTCAGGACAAGAGGAATAAATTTCCGTTTCCTTCTTCTAAGCAACAATTTAAGGAAGCGAGAAGTTATAGGCCGGGGCGAGCTTATATGGGAAGGTATTCCTCGGGGACGAATAGGCAGTCCTTTCGCCAGGCCTATAGGAGAGGTGGACGAAGACAATGACTGTCGCGGAGTTCTGGTATCCTTTCCGGTGGGAGCCAGGCTCCAGAAGTTTGCCAGTCTCTGGCAGTATTCAATTCAGGACACTTGGGTACTGGATGTGATATCTCAGGGATACCGGATAGAGTACTCCGAAGTTCCAAAGAGGGACAAATTTGTGAGTTCAAGAAGCCCAGCTGCGAGTCTGGAACTAAAGGCTCTGGAAGACAGTTTGGAAAAATTGATCCAGGTGAATGCGGTAGAGCCTGTTCCGCCTTCAGAAAGAAAGAGGGGATTTTATTCCAGAATTTTTCTGATAAGAAAGGCGTCGGGAGATTTCAGAACGATACTAGATCTCAGACAGCTCAACGATTATGTAAAGATGATAAAATTTCGTATGGAGACGATGAAATCCATTCTGTCAGGGGATAGACCTAGAGGATGCTTACTTTCATGTGCCGGTACACACACGGCACAGAAGATACCTGAGGTTTTCGGTCATGGGCAAGCATTTTCAGTTCACATGCCTCCCTTTCGGTCTGAAGTCATCTCCAAGGATATTTACCAAGGTGCTGTCGGCACTGGTAACCGTAATAAGAGGTCAAAGAATTGCAATTTGGGCATATCTAGACGATCTACTAGTGTGCGGAGAGTCAAAACAGGAAGTAAAGATGGCGTTAGAAGTGACGCTGCAGATCCTACAAGAACATGGCTGGTTAATAAATTGGAAGAAAAGTCAACTAGAACCAAGACAAGAAATTCAGTTTCTCGGAGTACAGGTGGATACTGCCAATTATACAATAGGTCTTTCAGAAGAAAGATGCTCGAAGATTCGGAGTCTGGCTTCTTTGCTAAGGGAATGCAACAGTGTGACTCTGCGTCAGGGGATGAGTCTTTTGGGTATGATGGCCTCCTCCATAGACGTGGTCCCGTGGGCGAGATGGCGGATGAGGGGCCTTCAGCTAGAGATACTAGGCTATTGTCGGAGACGTTATTCCCTGAATCATCGCATAGGGTTAAGTCAAGGGGCAAAACGTTCTCTAGACTGGTGGATGGAAACAGAACTGGTCGACAGGAAGACGACTTTGTCGGATCGTCACTTCCTCATTCTAACAACAGATGCAAGTGCAGTCGGTTGGGGGGCGCACCTGTTGCAACAGAACTGCCAAGGAAGGTGGAACCACCAGGAGAGAAGATTATCCTCAAACCACAGGGAAATGAGAGCTGTGTGGAAGGCGATTAAATATTTCCAGAAGCAGTTACAGGGGAAACATCTCAGGATATTTTCAGACAATGTAGCAGTGGTAGCCTATCTCAATTGGCAAGGAGGCAC
The DNA here is from genome assembly GCF_028390025.1 of Pseudophryne corroboree. Classification (NCBI taxonomy): domain Eukaryota; kingdom Metazoa; phylum Chordata; class Amphibia; order Anura; family Myobatrachidae; genus Pseudophryne; species Pseudophryne corroboree. Next base: position 810,449,432 of record NC_086448.1, read on the forward strand.
CAGAAGTCATGTATTAATGGAAGAGGTGTCAAACATACTTCATTGGGCGGAACGTCATCTAGAATCCCTATCAGCACTACATGTTCCCGGAGTAGACAATTATGTGGCAGATTTCCTCAGCAGACAAGAGGTGTTACCAGGAGAGTGGGAATTGAACGACGCAGTGTTCAATCAGATTGTACAGAGGTTCGGCCAGCCACAGGTGGATCTGATGGCCACACACATCAATACGAAGGTTCCTCTGTTCTTCTCCCGATATCATCTCCCAGGATCAAGCGGGGTGGATGTCTTCTCTCTTTCATGGGGGTTCAGACTAGCATATGTTTTTCCTCCGTTTCCAATGATTGCACGTATTCTAAGGAAGATCAGAGAAGAGAGGGCGCAGGTCATAATAGTTCTTCCATATTGGCCAAAGAGAGCGTGGTTTCCTTCAGTACTGAGGATGGCAGCAGGGGAACCTTTGACGTTGCCGCTAATAACGGATCTGTTGCATCAGGGTCCATTGCTGCACCCGAATTTGCGACAACTGCATTTGACGGCATGGAAATTGAACGGCAATTATTGAGAGATAAAGTGTTGTCTGAGCAAGTTGTTAATTTGCTGATTCAGTCGAGAAAGAAGGTATCCTCTAAGATCTACTATAGAGTCTGGAAAACTTTCATTTCCTGGTCGGGCTCAAGATTTAACCCACAGGAAGCAGAGACATCGCAGGTCCTTCAATTCTTGTTTGATGGATTTGAGAAGGGGCTGGCGGTATCTACCATCAAGGTCCAGATAGCAGCACTGAGTGTCCTATTGGAGAGAAGATTATCTGATGAGAGCTTAGTGAGGAAGTTCTGTCAGGCAATTAAAAGGATAAGACCTCGCTTCAGGTCGGTGGTCGCTCCGTGGGATCTGAATTTAGTTTTAAATTCATTAATGTTGTCTCCGTTTGAGCCATTGCAGGACGTCTCAGTTAAATTTCTAACTTGGAAAGTAGTGTTCCTGGTAGCCATTACGTCAGCCAGAAGAGTTGGAGAGCTACAGGCCCTGTGGTCAGAGGAGCCCTACCTTAATTTCCTCCCGGGTAGACTTGTTTTAAGGACTAATCCAGATTTTTTGCCCAAGGTGGTGTCAGATTTCCATTTGAATCAAGACATCGTGTTACCATCATTCTACCCACAGCCGCAGAATGAGGAGGAGAAGAGAATGCATAGTTTGGATCTAATCAGAGCAATTTCAGTGTATCTGGATAGAGTGAAAGAGTTCCGTAAGACGAAACACCTGTTTGTGTTATATTCAGGTGCAAGGAAGGGTGAGAAACCTACGAAACAGACCATCTCCAGATGGATCACAGAACTCCTGGCGTTTATTTACAAACAGAATGGTCAAGAGGTTCCGGAGCAGCTAAAGGCACACTCTACCAGGGCCATGGCTGCTTCCTGGGCTAAGAAGGCAAGGCTTTCGGCGAAGGATATATGTGCAGCAGCCACATGGTCTTCTATGCATACATTCTCCAGTCATTATGCGGTGGATGTTATGGAGGCACACTTTGGGAAACGTGTCTTTGATGCAGCATTGAATTAAACAAATTATAGTTTTCAGCATTGACAAGATGTCTGTGGTATTTTTTTATTGCCCTCCCTATATTGAGTGTTGGTATATCCCAAGAGTAAGGGCTGCCATGAAGTAGTGTAGGAGAAAAAAGCAAATTATACTTACCGATAATTTCATTTCTCCGAGGTACTTCATGGCAGCCTACAATATACCCTCCCTTAGTGAAGTTTAAATATAGTCTGGTCACAGGAGACACTCAAAAGACTAATGGAGGAAGGGGAGGAGCAGGGCTATATACCCAAGGTGGGTGGTCCTAAAGTGTTGAGAGGATTCCCTGTCTAAGTTTAGGAATGGGATACAATCCCAAGAGTAAGGGCTGCCATGAAGTACCTCGGAGAAATCAAATTATCGGTAAGTATAATTTGCTTTTTTTATTTGTGTGTATTACATTGTTTTATAATACATCTTTGTTGACTAATAGTTAGCGCCTTCAGAATTGTGTCCCGTGTTCTTTTCATGAGCCCTTACTAGCAGAGGGCTTTTCTAGAGTGCTGCTGTCTCGTGGTTTAAGCGCAGTTGGGTAATTGTTGTTCTATCCTTATATTTATATTTGTTTATGCTTCTTATTGTCTGCAATTGTGAGAACGTTTTTATGTTTTGTTGTTATGAAGGGATTTTTGTATGACAATAACATGTTGATTTCATTTTATTACCACAATGGTTTGAACCTACTTCATCCCTCCAATTTATTGGATTTCTAAAAAAATGGATATTATTTTTGAAAACATTGGTTGGTCATTCCTATTATTATTTTATAGCTCACAGTCTGTGAGTAAAGGGGGGTACTCACGAAGCGATCGCTGCTTAAAATCTAAGCAATCTGACTAGATTGCTTAGATTTTAAGCAGTGATCTCTCCGTGTGTAGCCCCCTCAGCGATAGCGATGCGCAGCCCTGCGCATTGCTATCGCTGGTGCTAGATTGGCCCGCTGGGTGAAATGAGCGCCCCCCCGCTCACCCCGCACGCTCAGCACACATCGCGCTGTGCTGAGCGGGGGAGGCGGGGGGAGATGTGTGCTGAGCAGTTCTCTCAGCACACATCTCTCCCCAGATCTGTCAGTGAGTACTGGCCTTAAGAGATTTAGGGGTACATTTACTAAGCAGTGGTAAGAGCGGAGTAGTGAGCCAGTGGAGAAGTTGCTCATGGCAACCAATCAGCACTGAAGTAACATCCATAATTTGCATACTATAAAATGATACAGAGCTGCTGATTGGTTGATGGGGCAACTTCTCCACTAGCTCACTTCTTAGCTCATATCACTGCTTAGTAAATGTCCCCCTTAGTCAACCGCAGATATTGTGTCATAGAAGCAATTTTTCCAATCTTGATTTATTCAGAGACACACTTCAGAATATCCATGTAAGAACAGGAGGACTATTTAATTTTCTACATTATCTACAGGGTTTAGTTGGGAGATCCTCTATCTCTATCACTGTATTTGTGATCAGTAATTGCTTGGGACCAGCACCTAGCACTATAGCCCCGTACACACGGGGCAGATGTGTGCTGAGCAATCTAGCACAGACCACTTAGCACACATCTCATCCCCCGCTCAGCACACTGCGCAATGTGTGCTGAGCGAGGAGGAAGGGGGGGGGGGGGGGCGCTCATTTCACCCAGTGGTGAAATGAGTGATCTAACTAGATTTGGCTTGCACGCATGCCAAATCTAGAGTCAGTGATTGCTACGTGCGGACCCGCGCATTGCTGTCATCAGAACCCTACACATGGAGAGATCGGTGCTTAATTTCTAAGCAATGTAGTCAGTTTGCTTAGAATTTAAGCACAGCTCTCTCCGTATGTACCCCCTTAAATCTGTGATCACCAATTGCCTGGGGCTAGGAATTAGCTTTATTTTCTGTGATCACCAATTGTCTGGTGCCAGGAACCAGCACTATATATATATATATATATATATATATATATATATGTGGGATCACCAATTACCTGGGGCTAAGAACTAGCTCTATATCTGTGATCACCAATTACCTGGAACCAGGACTTATCACTATACAGTATCTGTGATCACCAATTACCTAGAGTCAGGAACTAGCACTATATACAATATGAGATCACCAATTGCCAGGCACTAGGAACAAGCACTGAACTTAATTGTTTGGATCCAGACCTAGCACTATATCTGTGGTAACCAATTGCCTGGAACTAGGAACTAACACTATACCTATGATCAATAATTGGTTGGAACTAGGAACTAGCACTATACCTGTGATCAATAATTGGTTGGAACTAGGAACTAGCACTATACCTGTGATCAATAATTGCCTGGAACTAGGAACTAGCACTATACCTGTGATCAATAATTGGTTGGAACTAGGAACTAGCACTATACCTGTGATCAATAATTGCCTGGAACTAGGAACTAGCACTATACCTGTGATCAATAATTGGTTGGAACCAGGAACTAGCACTATATCTGTGCTCACCAATTGCCTGGAACTAGGAACTAGCACTATACCTGTGATCAATAATTGGTTGGAACTAGTACTATATCTGTGCTCACCAATTGTCTGATTCCAAGAACTAACACTACTGTACAGTATATCTGTGACCACCAATTGCCTGTAGCCAGAAACTAGCACTTTATGGTCTATTTACTAAGCCTTAAATAGAGATAAAGTGGACGGAGAGTACCAGCCAATATCTGTGATCACCAAATGTCTGGAACCAGGAACTAGCACTATATCTGTGATCAACAAATGTCTAGAACCAGGAACTAGCACTGTATATTAGAGATGAGCGGGTTCGGTTTCTCTGAATCCGAACCCGCCCGAACTTCATGTTTTTTTACACGGGTCCGAGCGACTCGGATCTTCCCGCCTTGCTCGGTTAACCCGAGCGCGCCCGAACGTCATCATCACGCTGTCGGATTCTCGCGAGGCTCGGATTCTATCGCGAGACTCGGATTCTATATAAGGAGCCGCGCGTCGCGGCCATTTTCACACGTGCATTGAGATTGATAGGGAGAGGACGTGGCTGGCGTCCTCTCCGTTTAGAAATTAAAATAGATAGGAGAGTGAGAGTGAGACACTTCATTTACTTACTGGAGCTTAGGAGGAGTTATACTAGTGACTGATGACCAGTGACCTGACCACCAGTGCAGTTTTATAATTTATTATTATTTAATAATCCGTTCTGTTCTTGTTCTCTGCCTGAAAAAAACGATACACAGTGACTCAGTCACACTCACATACCATATCTGTGCTCAGCCCAGTGTGCTGCATCATCTATGTATAATATCTGACTGTGCTCACACAGCTTAATTGTGGGGGAGACTGGGGAGCAGTTATAGGTTATAGCAGGAGCCAGGAGTACATATTAAACAGTGCACACTTTTGCTGCCAGAGTGCCACTGCCAGTGTGACTGACCACTGACCACTGTGACCAGTGACCTGACCACACTGACCACCAGTATAGTATATTGTGATTGAATGTCTGCCTGAAAAAGTACACTCGTCGTGTGACTTGTGTGGTGTTTTTTTATTCTATAAAAATTAAAAAACTCATTCTTCTGACAGACAGTGTCCACTCCAGCAGGTCCGTCATTATATAATATATACCTGTCCGGCTGCAGTAGTGATATATATATATTTTTATATCATTATTTATCATCCAGTCTACTAGCAGCAGACACAGTACGGTAGTTCACGGCTGTAGCTACCTCTGTGTCGGCACTCGGCAGTCCATCCATAATTGTATACCACCTACCCGTGGTTTTTTTTTTCTTTCTTCTTTATACATACTACATCTCATTATCATCCAGTCTATATTAGCAGCAGACAAAGTACAGTACGGTAGTCCACGGCTGTAGCTACCTCTGTGTCGGCACTCGGCAGTCCATCCATAATTGTATACCACCTACCCGTGGTTTTTTTTTTCTTTCTTCTTTATACATACTACATCTCATTATCAACCAGTCTATATTAGCAGCAGACACAGTACGGTAGTTCACGGCTGTAGCTACCTCTGTGTCGGAACTCGGCAGTCCATCCATAATTGTAAACCACCTACCCGTGGGTTTTTTTTTCTTTCTTCTTTATACATACATACTACATCTCATTATCATCCAGTCTATATTAGCAGCAGACACAGTACAGTACGGTAGTCCACGGCTGTAGCTACCTCTGTGTCGGCACTCGGCAGTCCATCCATAATTGTATACCTCCTACCCGTGGTTTTTTTTTTCTTTCTTCTTTATACATACTACATCTCATTATCATCCAGTCTATATTAGCAGCAGACACAGTACAGTACGGTAGTCCACGGCTGTAGCTACCTCTGTGTCGGCACTCGGCAGTCCTTCCATAATTGTATACCACCTACCCGTGGTTTTTTTTTCTTTCTTCTTTATATATACTACATCTCATTATCAACCAGTCTATATTAGCAGCAGACACAGTACAGTACTGTAGTTCACGGCTGTAGCTACCTCTGTGTCGGCACTCGGCAGTCCATCCATAATTGTATACCACCTACCCGTGGTTTTTTTTTTCTTTCTACTTTATACATACTACATCTCATTATCATCCAGTCTATATTAGCAGCAGACACAGTACAGTACAGTACGGTAGTCCACGGCAGTAGCTACCTCTGTGTCGGCACTCGGCAGTCCATCCATAATTGTATACCACCTACCCGTGGTTTTTTTTTTTTCTTCTTTATACATACTACATCTCATTATCAACCAGTCTATATTAGCAGCAGACACAGTACAGTACGGTAGTCCACGGCTGTAGCTACCTCTGTGTCGGCACTCGGCAGTCCATCCATAAGTATACTAGTATCCATCCATCTCCATTGTTTACCTGAGGTGCCTTTTAGTTGTGCCTATTAAAATATGGAGAACAAAAATGTTGAGGTTCCAAAATTAGGGAAAGATCAAGATCCACTTCCACCTCGTGCTGAAGCTGCTGCCACTAGTCATGGCCGAGACGATGAAATGCCAGCAACGTCGTCTGCCAAGGCCGATGCCCAATGTCATAGTACAGAGCATGTCAAATCCAAAACACCAAATATCAGTAAAAAAAGGACTCCAAAACCTAAACTAAAATTGTCGGAGGAGAAGCGTAAACTTGCCAATATGCCATTTACCACACGGAGTGGCAAGGAATGGCTGAGGCCCTGGCCTATGTTCATGGCTAGTGGTTCAGCTTCACATGAGGATGGAAGCACTCAGCCTCTCGCTAGAAAACTGAAAAGACTCAAGCTGGCAAAAGCACCGCAAAGAACTGTGCGTTCTTCGAAATCCCAAATCCACAAGGAGAGTCCAATTGTGTCGGTTGCGATGCCTGACCTTCCCAACACTGGACGTGAAGAGCATGCGCCTTCCACCATTTGCACGCCCCCTGCAAGTGCTGGAAGGAGCACCTGCAGTCCAGTTCCTGATAGTCAGATTGAAGCTGTCAGTGTTGAAGTACACCAGGATGAGGAGGATATGGGTGTTGCTGGCGCTGGGGAGGAAATTGACCAGGAGGATTCTGATGGTGAGGTGGTTTGTTTAAGTCAGGCACCCGGGGAGACACCTGTTGTCCGTGGGAGGAATATGGCCGTTGACATGCCTGGTGAAAATACCAAAAAAATCAGCTCTTCAGTGTGGAGGTATTTCAACAGAAAAGCGGACAACAGGTGTCAAGCCGTGTGTTGCCTTTGTCAAGCTGTAATAAGTAGGGGTAAGGACGTTAACCACCTCGGAACATCCTCCCTTATACGTCACCTGCAGCGCATTCATAATAAGTCAGTGACAAGTTCAAAAACTTTGGGCGACAGCGGAAGCAGTCCACTGACCAGTAAATCCCTTCCTCTTGTAACCAAGCTCACGCAAACCACCCCACCAACTCCCTCAGTGTCAATTTCCTCCTTCCCCAGGAATGCCAATAGTCCTGCAGGCCATGTCACTGGCAATTCTGACGAGTCCTCTCCTGCCTGGGATTCCTCCGATGCATCCTTGCGTGTAACGCCTACTGCTGCTGGCGCTGCTGTTGTTGCTGCTGGGAGTCGATGGTCATCCCAGAGGGGAAGTCGTAAGCCCACTTGTACTACTTCCAGTAAGCAATTGACTGTCCAACAGTCCTTTGCGAGGAAGATGAAATATCACAGCAGTCATCCTGCTGCAAAGCGGATAACTGAGGCCTTGACAACTATGTTGGTGTTAGACGTGCGTCCGGTATCCGCCGTTAGTTCACAGGGAACTAGACAATTTATTGAGGCAGTGTGCCGCCGTTACCAAATACCATCTAGGTTCCACTTCTCTAGGCAGGCGATACCGAGAATGTACACGGACGTCAGAAAAAGACTCACCAGTGTCCTAAAAAATGCAGTTGTACCCAATGTCCACTTAACCACGGACATGTGGACAAGTGGAGCAGGGCAGGGTCAGGACTATATGACTGTGACAGCCCACTGGGTAGATGTATGGACTCCCGCCACAAGAACAGCAGCGGCGGCACCAGTAGCAGCATCTCGCAAACGCCAACTCTTTCCTAGGCAGGCTACGCTTTGTATCACCGCTTTCCAGAATACGCACACAGCTGAAAACCTCTTACGGCAACTGAGGAAGATCATCGCGGAATGGCTTACCCCAATTGGACTCTCCTGTGGATTTGTGGCATCGGACAACGCCAGCAATATTGTGTGTGCATTAAATATGGGCAAATTCCAGCACGTCCCATGTTTTGCACATACCTTGAATTTGGTGGTGCAGAATTTTTTAAAAAACGACAGGGGCGTGCAAGAGATGCTGTCGGTGGCCAGAAGAATTGCGGGACACTTTCGGCGTACAGGCACCACGTACAGAAGACTGGAGCACCACCAAAAACTACTGAACCTGCCCTGCCATCATCTGAAGCAAGAAGTGGTAACGAGGTGGAATTCAACCCTCTATATGCTTCAGAGGTTGGAGGAGCAGCAAAAGGCCATTCAAGCCTATACAATTGAGCACGATATAGGAGGTGGAATGCACCTGTCTCAAGTGCAGTGGAGAATGATTTCAACGTTGTGCAAGGTTCTGATGCCCTTTGAACTTGCCACACGTGAAGTCAGTTCAGACACTGCCAGCCTGAGTCAGGTCATTCCCCTCATCAGGCTTTTGCAGAAGAAGCTGGAGACATTGAAGGAGGAGCTAACACGGAGCGATTCCGCTAGGCATGTGGGACTTGTGGATGGAGCCCTTAATTCGCTTAACAAGGATTCACGGGTGGTCAATCTGTTGAAATCAGAGCACTACATTTTGGCCACCGTGCTCAATCCTAGATTTAAAGCCTACCTTGGATCTCTCTTTCCGGCAGACACAAGTCTGCTGGGGTTGAAAGACCTGCTGGTGAGAAAATTGTCAAGTCAAGCGGAACGCGACCTGTCAACATCTCCTCCTTCACATTCTCCCGCAACTGGGGGTGCGAGGAAAAGGCTCAGAATTCCGAGCCCACCCGCTGGCGGTGATGCAGGGCAGTCTGGAGCGACTGCTGATGCTGACATCTGGTCCGGACTGAAGGACCTGACAACGATTACGGACATGTCGTCTACTGTCACTGCATATGATTCTCTCACCATTGAAAGAATGGTGGAGGATTATATGAGTGACCGCATCCAAGTAGGCACGTCACACAGTCCGTACTTATACTGGCAGGAAAAAGAGGCAATTTGGAGGCCCTTGCACAAACTGGCTTTATTCTACCTAAGTTGCCCTCCCACAAGTGTGTACTCCGAAAGAGTGTTTAGTGCCGCCGCTCACCTTGTCAGCAATCGGCGTACGAGGTTACATCCAGAAAATGTGGAGAAGATGATGTTCATTAAAATGAATTATAATCAATTCCTCCGTGGAGACATTGACCAGCAGCAATTGCATCCACAAAGTACACAGGGAGCTGAGATGGTGGATTCCAGTGGGGACGAATTGATAATCTGTGAGGAGGGGGATGTACACGGTGATATATCGGAGGATGATGATGAGGTGGACATCTTGCCTCTGTAGAGCCAGTTTGTGCAAGGAGAGATTAATTGCTTCTTTTTTGGTGGGGGTCCAAACCAACCCGTCATTTCAGTCACAGTCGTGTGGCAGACCCTGTCACTGAAATGATGGGTTGGTTAAAGTGTGCATGTCCTGTTTATACAACATAAGGGTGGGTGGGAGGGCCCAAGGACAATTCCATCTTGCACCTCTTTTTTCTTTAATTTTTCTTTGCGTCATGTGCTGTTTGGGGAGGGTTTTTTGGAAGGGACATCCTGCGTGACACTGCAGTGCCACTCCTAGATGGGCCCGGTGTTTGTGTCGGCCACTAGGGTCGCTTATCTTACTCACACAGCTACCTCATTGCGCCTCTTTTTTTCTTTGCGTCATGTGCTGTTTGGGGAGGGTTTTTTGGAAGGGACATCCTGCGTGACACTGCAGTGACACTCCTAGATGGGCCCGGTGTTTGTGTCGGCCACTAGGGTCGCTTATCTTACTCACACAGCTACCTCATTGCGCCTCTTTTTTTCTTTGCGTCATGTGCTGTTTGGGGAGGGTTTTTTGGAAGGGACATCCTGCGTGACACTGCAGTGCCACTCCTAGATGGGCCCGGTGTTTGTGTCGGCCACTAGGGTCGCTTATCTTACTCACACAGCTACCTCATTGCGCCTCTTTTTTTCTTTGCGTCATGTGCTGTTTGGGGAGGGTTTTTTGGAAGGGACATCCTGCGTGACACTGCAGTGACACTCCTAGATGGGCCCGGTGTTTGTGTCGGCCACTAGGGTCGCTTATCTTACTCACACAGCTACCTCATTGCGCCTCTTTTTTTCTTTGCGTCATGTGCTGTTTGGGGAGGGTTTTTTGGAAGGGACATCCTGCGTGACACTGCAGTGCCACTCCTAGATGGGCCCGGTGTTTGTGTCGGCCACTAGGGTCGCTTATCTTACTCACACAGCTACCTCATTGCGCCTCTTTTTTTCTTTGCGTCATGTGCTGTTTGGGGAGGGTTTTTTGGAAGGGACATCCTGCGTGACACTGCAGTGACACTCCTAGATGGGCCCGGTGTTTGTGTCGGCCACTAGGGTCGCTTATCTTACTCACACAGCTACCTCATTGCGCCTCTTTTTTTCTTTGCGTCATGTGCTGTTTGGGGAGGGTTTTTTGGAAGGGACATCCTGCGTGACACTGCAGTGACACTCCTAGATGGGCCCGGTGTTTGTGTCGGCCACTAGGGTTGCTTATCTTACTCACACAGCTACCTCATTGCGCCTCTTTTTTTCTTTGCGTCATGTGCTGTTTGGGGAGGGTTTTTTGGAAGGGACATCCTGCGTGACACTGCAGTGACACTCCTAGATGGGCCCGGTGTTTGTGTCGGCCACTAGGGTCGCTTAGCTTAGTCATCCAGCGACCTAGGTGCAAATTTTAGGACTAAAAATAATATTGTGAGGTGTGAGGTATTCAGAATAGACTGAAAATGAGTGTAAATTATGGTTTTTGAGGTTAATAATACTTTGGGATCAAAATGACCCCCAAATTCTATGATTTAAGCTGTTTTTTAGTGTTTTTTGAAAAAAACACCCGAATCCAAAACACACCCGAATCCGACAAAAAAAATTCGGTGAGGTTTTGCCAAAACGCGGTTGAACCCAAAACACGGCCGCGGAACCGAACCCAAAACCAAAACCCGAAAAATTTCCGGCGCTCATCTCTACTGTATATCTGTGATCACCAAATGTCTAGAACCAGGAACTAGCACTATATCTGTGATCACCAATTACCTGGAGACAGTAATTAGAAAAGTGACCAACTGGCCAGAATATAACACTGTACCTGCAATTATTAATCACCTGGAGACAGGAACTACTGTAACACACATCGTTAGTATTCATGAACAATTGTTCCCTTCTACCAGCTACAATTGTTAATACTCTTCTTTATACATCTACCACACCTCATATATTGAAACCTCATTTGGGAGGGCCACCTTCTCCTTCTGTTTCATATCACTGTGTGCATTTCTTTTTTTATTTGCCATAACTCCATTATTGTACAGAGCTGCATAATATGTTGTTGCTTTATAAATAAGACTATAGCAGCGGTCATCAACCCATCTCTTACGAGCGACCGGTAGCTCGCCACCGCAATCCGGGTAGCTCAATCCCCGGCGTCTACTGCTCGACCTCAGGAGGAGTTCTCATTTGACTCCCCTGAGCCTGTCTGTTCGCCCACGGCACTCCTCCGCCTCGGAGGAGAAAATGCTAGAGGTCAAACTTGACATCTGACTTGGATCACAGAGCTATAGCGCTACCCAGAAGTGCCGGGAGTGCTTAACGTTGGGAGAAGATGCAGCTTTCTGAGAAGCTGCATCTTCTGCCCTGACACCCCATGACAACGAGCATTGAACCAACAGCCTGAAGCCCCTATCAACGGGCATTACACCCAGAGCCTGAAACCCATGACAACAAGCATTGCACCCACAGACTGAAACCCCTATCAATGGGCATTACACCCACTGCCTGGAACCCCTATCAACGGGCATTACACCCAGAGCCTGAAACCCATGATGAGCATTACACCCACAGCCTGAAATCCCTATCAACGGGCATTACACCCACAGCCTGGAACTAGTGATGAGCAGGTTCGGTTCCTCGGAAACCGAACCCCCCCGAACTTCACCCATTTTACACGGGTCCGAGGCATACTCGGATTCTCCCGTATGGCACGGATAATCCGAGCGCGCCCGAACGTCATCATCCCGCTGTCGGATTCTCGCGAGATTTGTATTCTATATAAGGAGCCGCGCGTCGCCGCCATTTTCACTCGTGCATTGGAAATGTTAGGGAGAGGACGTGGCTGGCGTCCTCTCCGTTTATTAATGTTGCTGCAAATATTTGTGCTTATTGCTTAATTGTGGGGACAGGGGAGCAGCTGTATTATATAGGAGGAGTACAGTGCAGAGTTTTGCTGATCAGTGACCACCAGTTTTATCCGTTCTCTGCCTGAAAAACGCTCCATATCTGTGCTCAGTGTGCTGCATATATCTGTGCTCACACTGCTTTATTGTGGGGACTGGGGACCAGCAGTATTATATAGGAGGAGTACAGTGCAGAGTTTTGCTGACCAGTGACCACCAGTATTATACGTTGTCTGCCTGAATATCCATGTAAGAACAGGAGGACTATTTCATTTTCTACATTATCTACAGGGTTTAGTTGGGAGATCCTCTATCTCTATCACTGTATTTGTGATCAGTAATTGCTTGGGACCAGCACCTAGCACTATAGCCCCGTACACACGGGGCAGATGTGTGCTGAGCAATCTAGCACAGACCACTCAGCACACATCTCATCCCCCGCTCAGCACACTGCGCAATGTGTGCTGAGCGAGGAGGAAGGGTGGGGGGGGCGCTAATTTCACCCAGTGGTGAAATGAGTGATCTAACTAGATTTGGCTTGCATGCATGCCAAATCTAGAGTCAGTGATAGCTACATGCGGACCCGCGCATCGCTGTCATCAGAACCCTACACATGGAGAGATCGGTGCTTAATTTCTAAGCAATGTAGTCAGTTTGCTTAGAATTTAAGCACAGCTCTCTCCGTATGTACCCCTTAAATCTGTGATCACCAATTGCCTGGGGCTAGGAATTAGCTTTATTTTCTGTGATCACCAATTGTCTGGTGCCAGGAACCAGCACTATATATATATATATATATATATATATATATGTGGGATCACCAATTACCTGGGGCTAAGAACTAGCTCTATATCTGTGATCACCAATTACCTGGAACCAGGACTTATCACTATACAGTATCTGTGATCACCAATTACCTAGAGTCAGGAACTAGCACTATATACAATATGAGATCACCAATTGCCAGGCACTAGGAACAAGCACTGAACTTAATTGTTTGGATCCAGACCTAGCACTATATCTGTGGTAACCAATTGCCTGGAACTAGGAACTAACACTATACCTATGATCAATAATTGGTTGGAACTAGGAACTAGCACTATACCTGTGATCAATAATTGGTTGGAACTAGGAACTAGCACTATACCTGTGATCAATAATTGCCTGGAACTAGGAACTAGCACTATACCTGTGATCAATAATTGGTTGGAACTAGGAACTAGCACTATACCTGTGATCAATAATTGCCTGGAACTAGGAACTAGCACTATACCTGTGATCAATAATTGGTTGGAACCAGGAACTAGCACTATATTTGTGCTCACCAATTGCCTTGAACTAGGAACTAGCACTATACCTGTGATCAATAATTGGTTGGAACTAGTACTATATCTGTGCTCACCAATTGTCTGATTCCAAGAACTAACACTACTGTACAGTATATCTGTGACCACCAATTGCCTGTAGCCAGAAACTAGCACTTTATGGTCTATTTACTAAGCCTTAACAGAGATAAAGTGGACGGAGAGTACCAGCCAATCAGCTCCTTACTGTCATGTTACAGGCAGGGGCAGATTCAGGGGTGAGGGCGCTCCTAGGCACAACAGTAACCCACCCCCCAAACCTTCATAATTTTATTATTTTTAATGATTGGTCATAAGACCTCATTTGATGATAGACAATTCAATAGAATAATTAAAAATAGAAAAAAAGCCCCTAACTTTGATTTTTTTTTTTATTATATATATATATATATATATACACACACACACACACACACACACACACACACACACACACACACACACACACACACACACACTTACTAAATTGGACAGCTTACAGGGGCAATATGTGCATGTCCAACCCATTTATACTCCTTTCAAGATGGCACATGTTACAGTACAGTGGAAATATTTGGCAGTTACTGGTACTTTTTGGGCTGACAGTACCAACACAAGCATCAAGTGACGCCCCTAAACAATTGCCGCCCCTAGTCACATGCCTCACGTGCCCATTGGGAAACTCACTACTGGTTACAGGCTGTGTTTGAAAAATGCCAGTTGGTAGCTGGTTCTTTGGGGTCTATTTACTAAGCCTTGGAGATAAAGTGGACGGAGAAAAAGTACCAGCAAATCAGCACCTACAGTAACTGCCATGTTACAGGCTGGGCTTGAAAAATGACTTAAGAGTTAGGAGTTGGTTGGTTGGTTGGTTGGGACTTTGGGGGATATGTAAATGTACTAAGCAGTGAAAAGAGCGGAGAAGTGAGCCAGTGGAGAAGTTGTCCATGGCAACCAATCAGCATTGAAGTAACATTTAAAATGTGCATACTGGCTCATTTCTCTGCACTTATCACTGCATAGTAAATTTCCCCTCTTTATCTCCTCCACTTTATCTCCATCCAAGGCTTAGTAAATAGAACTCTTTATCTCCATCCACTTTATCTCTCAACAAGGCTTAGTACATAGAACATATGGGGGAGATGTATTAAGCCTTCAAAAGTGATAAAGTAGATAGTGATAAAGTACCAGGTAATCATCTGCTCCTAACTGACATGTTACAGGCTGAAGGGTCTATTACTAAGCTGGTGATAAAGTGGATGGAGATAAAATACCAGCCAACCAGCTCCTAACTGTCATTTTTCAAACTTAGCCTGTGACATGGCAGTTACTGTAGGAGCTGACTGGCTGGTATTATATCTCCATCCACTTTACCTCCATGCAAGGCTTAGTAAATGACAGGAGATGTTTGATTAGTAGTTTATCTATCTCCACTTTATCACTTTTCAGGATTTAGTACATCTGTAACCACCAAATGTCTGGAACCAGGAACTAGCACTATATCTGTGATCAACAAATGTCTGGAACCAGGAACTACTGTAGCACTATATCTGTGATCAACAAAGGTCTGGAACCAGGAACTAGCACTATACCTAT
The DNA here is from genome assembly GCF_028390025.1 of Pseudophryne corroboree. Taxonomy (NCBI): domain Eukaryota; kingdom Metazoa; phylum Chordata; class Amphibia; order Anura; family Myobatrachidae; genus Pseudophryne; species Pseudophryne corroboree. Next base: position 810,464,840 of record NC_086448.1, read on the forward strand.
GATCACCAAATGTCTTGAACCAGGAACTAGCACTATACCTGTGATCACCAAATGTCTGGAACCAGGAACTAGCACTATATCTGTGATCAACAAATGTCTGGAACCAGGAACTAGCACTGTACCTGTGATCACCAAATGTCTAGAACCAGGAACTAGCACTATATCTGTGATCAACAAATGTCTGGAACCAGGAACTAGCACTACTGTATATCTGTGATCACCAAATGTCTGGAACCAGGAACTAGCACTATATCTGTGATCAACAAATGTCTGGAACCAGGAACTAGCACTATATCTGTGATCAACAAATGTCTGGAACCAGGAACTAGCACTATATCTGTGATCAACAAATGTCTGGAACCAGGAACTCGCACTATATCTGTGATCAACAAATGTCTGGAACCAGGAACTAGCACTGTACCTGTGATCACCAAATGTCTAGAACCAGGAACTAGCACTATATCTGTGATCACCAATTACCTGGAGACAGTAGTTAGAAAAGTGACCAACTGGCCAGAATATAACACTGTACCTGCAATTATTAATCACCTGGAGAAAGGAACTACTGTAACACACATCGTTAGTATTCATGAACAATTGTTCCCTTCTACCGACTACAATTGTTAATACTCTTCTTTATACATCTACCACACCTCATATATTGAAACCTCATTTGGGCAGGGCCACCTTCTCCTTCTGTTTCATATCACTGTGTGCATTTCTTTTTCTCTGACGTCCTAGTGGATGCTGGGAACTCCGTAAGGACCATGGGGAATACACGGGCTCCGCAGGAGACTGGGCACTCTAAAAGAAAGATTAGGTACTATCTGGTGTGCACTGGCTCCTCCCTCTATGCCCCTCCTCCAGTTAGAATCTGTGCCCGGCCAGAGCTGGGTGCTCCTAGTGGGCTCTCCTGAGCTTGCTAGAAAGAAAGTATTTGTTAGGTTTTTTATTTTCAGTGAGATCTGCTGGCAACAGATTCACTGCTACGTGGGACTGAGGGGAGAGAAGCAAACCTACCTGCGTGCAGCTAGCTAGTGCTTCTTAGGCTACTGGACACCATTAGCTCCAGAGGGTTCGAACACAGGGCATGACCTCGATCGTCCGTTCCCGGAGCCGCGCCGCCGTCCCACTTGCAGAGCCAGAAGACAGAAGAAGGAGATGAAATCGGCGGCAGAAGACTCCAGTCTTCATTAAGGTAGCGCACAGCACTGCAGCTGTGCACCATTGCTCCCACAGCACACCACACACTCCGGTCACTGTAGGGTGCAGGGCGCTGATGGGGGGGGCGCCCTGGACAGCAATTATATTACATTTTGGCTAAATATACACATAATACAGTCAGCTAACTGTATATGTGTAAAAACCCCCGCCATTAAGTTAAAGAAAACGCGGGACAGAAGCCCGCCGCTGAGGGGGCGGGGCCTTCTTCCTCAGCACACCAGCGCCATTTTCCCTTCACAGCTCCGCTGGAAGCACGCTCCCCAGGCTCTCCCCTACAGTATCCAGGTACAAGACGGGTTAAAAAGAGAGGGGGGGCACATAAATTTAGGCGCAAATCGATAAAAACTAGAGATGAGCGGGTTCGGTTTCTTTGAATCCGAACCCGCACGAACTTCACTTTTTTTTTCACGGGTCCGAGCGACTCGGATCTTCCCGCCTTGCTCGGTTAACCCGAGCGCGCCCGAACGTCATCATGACGCTGTCGGATTCTCGCGAGACTCGGATTCTATATAAGGAGCCGCGCGTCGCCGCCATTTTCACACGTGCATTGAGATTGATAGGGAGAGGACGTGGCTGGCGTCCTCTCCATTAGAATAGATTAGAAGAGAGAGAGAGAGAGAGAGAGAGATTGTGCAGACAGAGTTTACCACAGTGACCAGTGCAGTTGTTGTTAAGTTAACTTTTATTTAATATATCCGTTCTCTGCTATATCCGTTCTCTGCCTGAAAAAAACGATACACAGCAGTCACACAGTGTGACTCAGTCTGTGTGCACTCAGCTCAGCCCAGTGTGCTGCACATCAATGTATAAAAGCTTATAATAATTGTGGGGGAGACTGGGGAGCACTGCAGGTTGTTATAGCAGGAGCCAGGAGTACATAATATTATATTAATTTAAAATTAAACAGTGCACACTTTTGCTGCAGGAGTGCCACTGCCAGTGTGACTAGTGGTGACCAGTGCCTGACCACCAGTATAGTAGTATATTGTTGTATACTATCTCTTTATCAACCAGTCTATATTAGCAGCAGACACAGTACAGTGCGGTAGTTCACGGCTGTGGCTACCTCTGTGTCGGCAGTCGGCACTCGGCAGGCAGTCCGTCCATCCATAATTGTATAATTATATACCACCTAACTGTGGTATTTTTTTTTCTTTCTTTATACCGTCGTCATAGTCATACTAGTTGTTACGAGTATACTACTATCTCTTTATCAACCAGTGTACAGTGCGGTAGTTCACGGCTGTGGCTACCTCTGTGTCGGCAGTCGGCAGGCAGTCCGTCCATCCATAATTGTATAATTATATACCACCTAACCGTGGTATTTTTTTTTCTTTCTTTATACCGTCGTCATAGTCATACTAGTTGTTACGAGTATACTACTATCTCTTTATCAACCAGTGTACAGTGCGGTAGTTCACGGCTGTGGCTACCTCTGTGTCGGCAGTCGGCAGGCAGTCCGTCCATCCATAATTGTATTATTATAATATATACCACCTAACCGTGGTTTTTTTTTCATTCTTTATACCGTCATAGTGTCATACTAGTTGTTACGAGTATACTACTATCTCTTTATCAACCAGTGTACAGTGCGGTAGTTCACGGCTGTGGCTACCTCTGTGTCGGCAGTCGGCAGGCAGTCCGTCCATCCATAATTGTATTATAATATATACCACCTAACCGTGGTTTTTTTTTCATTCTTTATACCGTCATAGTCAGTCATACTAGTTGTTACGAGTATACTACTATCTCTTTATCAACCAGTGTACAGTGCGGTAGTTCACGGCTGTGGCTACCTCTGTGTCGGCACTCGGCAGGCAGTCCGTCCATCCATAATTGTATTATAATATATACCACCTAACCGTGGTTTTTTTTTCATTCTTTATACCGTCATAGTGTCATACTAGTTGTTACGAGTATACTACTATCTCTTTATCAACCAGTGTACAGTGCGGTAGTTCACGGCTGTGGCTACCTCTGTGTCGGCAGTCGGCAGGCAGTCCGTCCATCCATAATTGTATTATAATATATACCACCTAACCGTGGTTTTTTTTTTCATTCTTTATACCGTCATAGTGTCATACTAGTTGTTACGAGTATACTACTATCTCTTTATCAACCAGTGTACAGTGCGGTAGTTCACGGCTGTGGCTACCTCTGTGTCGGCAGTCGGCAGGCAGTCCGTCCATCCATAATTGTATTATAATATATACCACCTAACCGTGGTTTTTTTTTCATTCTTTATACCGTCATAGTCAGTCATACTAGTTGTTACGAGTATACTACTATCTCTTTATCAACCAGTGTACAGTGCGGTAGTTCACGGCTGTGGCTACCTCTGTGTCGGAACTCGGCAGGCAGTCCGTCCATCCATAATTGTATTACAATATATACCACCTAACCGTGGTTTTTTTTTCATTCTTTATACCGTCATAGTCAGTCATACTAGTTGTTACGAGTATACTACTATCTCTTTATCAACCAGTGTACAGTGCGGTAGTTCACGGCTGTGGCTACCTCTGTGTCGGAACTCGGCAGGCAGTCCGTCCATCCATAATTGTATTACAATATATACCACCTAACCGTGGTTTTTTTTTCATTCTTTATACCGTCATAGTCAGTCATACAAGTTGTTACGAGTATACTACTATCTCTTTATCAACCAGTGTACAGTGCGGTAGTTCACGGCTGTGGCTACCTCTGTGTCGGAACTCGGCAGGCAGTCCGTCCATCCATAATTGTATTACAATATATACCACCTAACCGTGGTTTTTTTTTCATTCTTTATACCGTCATAGTCAGTCATACTAGTTGTTACGAGTATACTACTATCTCTTTATCAACCAGTGTACAGTGCGGTAGTTCACGGCTGTGGCTACCTCTGTGTCGGAACTCGGCAGGCAGTCCGTCCATCCATAATTGTATTATTATAATATATACCACCTAACCGTGGTTTTTTTTTCATTCTTTATACCGTCATAGTGTCATACTAGTTGTTACGAGTATACTACTATCTCTTTATCAACCAGTGTACAGTGCGGTAGTTCACGGCTGTGGCTACCTCTGTGTCGGCAGTCGGCAGGCAGTCCGTCCATCCATAATTGTATTATAATATATACCACCTAACCGTGGTTTTTTTTTCATTCTTTATACCGTCATAGTCAGTCATACTAGTTGTTACGAGTATACTACTATCTCTTTATCAACCAGTGTACAGTGCGGTAGTTCACGGCTGTGGCTACCTCTGTGTCGGAACTCGGCAGGCAGTCCGTCCATCCATAATTGTATTACAATATATACCACCTAACCGTGGTTTTTTTTTCATTCTTTATACAGTCATAGTCAGTCATACTAGTTGTTACGAGTATACTACTATCTCTTTATCAACCAGTGTACAGTGCGGTAGTTCACGGCTGTGGCTACCTCTGTGTCGGCACTCGGCAGGCAGTCCGTCCATCCATAATTGTATTACAATATATACCACCTAACCGTGGTTTTTTTATACCACCTAACCGTGGCAGTCAGTCCATAATTGTATACTAGTATCCAATCCATCCATCTCCATTGTTTACCTGAGGTGCCTTTTAGTTCTGCCTATAAAATATGGAGAACAAAAAAGTTGAGGTTCCAAAATTAGGGAAAGATCAAGATCCACTTCCACCTCGTGCTGAAGCTGCTGCCACTAGTCATGGCCGAGACGATGAAATGCCAGCAACGTCGTCTGCCAAGGCCGATGCCCAATGTCATAGTACAGAGCATGTCAAATCCAAAACACCAAATATCAGAAAAAAAAGGACTCCAAAACCTAAAATAAAATTGTCGGAGGAGAAGCGTAAACTTGCCAATATGCCATTTACCACACGGAGTGGCAAGGAACGGCTGAGGCCCTGGCCTATGTTCATGGCTAGTGGTTCAGCTTCACATGAGGATGGAAGCACTCAGCCTCTCGCTAGAAAACTGAAAAGACTCAAGCTGGCAAAAGCACCGCAAAGAACTGTGCGTTCTTTGAAATCCCAAATCCACAAGGAGAGTCCAATTGTGTCGGTTGCGATGCCTGACCTTCCCAACACTGGACGTGAAGAGCATGCGCCTTCCACTATTTGCATGCCCCCTGCAAGTGCTGGAAGGAGCACCCGCAGTCCAGTTCCTGATAGTCAGATTGAAGATGTCAGTGTTGAAGTACACCAGGATGAGGAGGATATGGGTGTTGCTGGCGCTGGGGAGGAAATTGACCAGAAGGATTCTGATGGTGAGGTGGTTTGTTTAAGTCAGGCACCCGGGGAGACACCTGTTGTCCGTGGGAGGAATATGGCCGTTGACATGCCAGGTGAAAATACCAAAAAAATCAGCTCTTCGGTGTGGAGGTATTTCACCAGAAATGCGGACAACAGGTGTCAAGCCGTGTGTTCCCTTTGTCAAGCTGTAATAAGTAGGGGTAAGGACGTTAACCACCTCGGAACATCCTCCCTTATACGTCACCTGCAGCGCATTCATAATAAGTCAGTGACAAGTTCAAAAACTTTGGGTGACAGCGGAAGCAGTCCACTGACCAGTAAATCCCTTCCTCTTGTAACCAAGCTCACGCAAACCACCCCACCAACTCCCTCAGTGTCAATTTCCTTCTTCCCAGGAATGCCAATAGTCCTGCAGGCCATGTCACTGGCAAGTCTGACGAGTCCTCTCCTGCCTGGGATTCCTCCGATGCATCCTTGCGTGTAACGCCTACTGCTGCTGGCGCTGCTGTTGTTGCCGCTGGGAGTCGATGGTCATCCCAGAGGGGAAGTCGTAAGCCCACTTGTACTACTTCCAGTAAGCAATTGACTGTTCAACAGTCCTTTGCGAGGAAGATGAAATATCACAGCAGTCATCCTACTGCAAAGCGGATAACTGAGTCCTTGACAACTATGTTGGTGTTAGACGTGCGTCCGGTATCCGCCGTTAGTTCACAGGGAACTAGACAATTTATTGAGGCAGTGTGCCCCCGTTACCAAATACCATCTAGGTTCCACTTCTCTAGGCAGGCGATACCGAGAATGTACACGGACGTCAGAAAAAGACTCACCAGTGTCCTAAAAAATGCAGTTGTACCCAATGTCCACTTAACCACGGACATGTGGACAAGTGGAGCAGGGCAGGGTCAGGACTATATGACTGTGACAGCCCACTGGGTAGATGTATGGACTCCCGCCGCAAGAACAGCAGCGGCGGCACCAGTAGCAGCATCTCGCAAACGCCAACTCTTTCCTAGGCAGGCTACGCTTTGTATCACCGCTTTCCAGAATACGCACACAGCTGAAAACCTCTTACGGCAACTGAGGAAGATCATCGCGGAATGGCTTACCCCAATTGGACTCTCCTGTGGATTTGTGGCATCGGACAACGCCAGCAATATTGTGTGTGCATTAAATATGGGCAAATTCCAGCACGTCCCATGTTTTGCACATACCTTGAATTTGGTGGTGCAGAATTTTTTAAAAAACGACAGGGGCGTGCAAGAGATGCTGTCGGTGGCCAGAAAAATTGCGGGACACTTTCGGCGTACAGGCACCACGTACAGAAGACTGGAGCACCACCAAAAACTACTGAACCTGCCCTGCCATCATCTGAAGCAAGAAGTGGTAACGAGGTGGAATTCAACCCTCTATATGCTTCAGAGGTTGGAGGAGCAGCAAAAGGCCATTCAAGCCTATACAATTGAGCACGATATAGGAGATGGAATGCACCTGTCTCAAGTGCAGTGGAGAATGATTTCAACGTTGTGCAAGGTTCTGATGCCCTTTGAACTTGCCACACGTGAAGTCAGTTCAGACACTGCCAGCCTGAGTCAGGTCATTCCCCTCATCAGGCTTTTGCAGAAGAAGCTGGAGGCATTGAAGAAGGAGCTAACACGGAGCGATTCCGCTAGGCATGTGGGACTTGTGGATGCAGCCCTTAATTCGCTTAACAAGGATTCACGGGTGGTCAATCTGTTGAAATCAGAGCACTACATTTTGGCCACCGTGCTCGATCCTAGATTTAAAGCCTACCTTGGATCTCTCTTTCCGGCAGACACAGGTCTGCTGGGGTTGAAAGACCTGCTGGTGAGAAAATTGTCAAGTCAAGCGGAACGCGACCTGTCAACATCTCCTCCTTCACATTCTCCCGCAACTGGGGGTGCGAGGAAAAGGCTCAGAATTCCGAGCCCACCCGCTGGCGGTGATGCAGGGCAGTCTGGAGCGACTGCTGATGCTGACATCTGGTCCGGACTGAAGGACCTGCCAACGATTACGGACATGTCGTCTACTGTCACTGCATATGATTCTCTCAACATTGATAGAATGGTGGAGGATTATATGAGTGACCGCATCCAAGTAGGCACGTCACACAGTCCGTACTTATACTGGCAGGAAAAAGAGGCAATTTGGAGGCCCTTGCACAAACTGGCTTTATTCTACCTAAGTTGCCCTCCCACAAGTGTGTACTCCGAAAGAGTGTTTAGTGCCGCCGCTCACCTTGTCAGCAATCGGCGTACGAGGTTACATCCAGAAAATGTGGAGAAGATGATGTTCATTAAAATGAATTATAATCAATTCCTCCGCGGAGACATTGACCAGCAGCAATTGCCTCCACAAAGTACACAGGGAGCTGAGATGGTGGATTCCAGTGGGGACGAATTGATAATCTGTGAGGAGGGGGATGTACACGGTGATATATCGGAGGGTGAAGATGAGGTGGACATCTTGCCTCTGTAGAGCCAGTTTGTGCAAGGAGAGATTAATTGCTTCTTTTTTGGGGGGGGTCCAAACCAACCCGTCATATCAGTCACAGTCGTGTGGCAGACCCTGTCACTGAAATGATGGGTTGGTTAAAGTGTGCATGTCCTGTTTTGTTTATACAACATAAGGGTGGGTGGGAGGGCCCAAGGATAATTCCATCTTGCACCTCTTTTCTTTTTTCTTTTCTTTTTCTTTGCATCATGTGCTGATTGGGGAGGGTTTTTTGGAAGGGACATCCTGCGTGACACTGCAGTGCCACTCCTAGATGGGCCCGGTGTTTGTGTCGGCCACTAGGGTCGCTAATCTTACTCACACAGCTACCTCATTGCGCCTCTTTTTTTCTTTGCGTCATGTGCTGTTTGGGGAGGGTTTTTTGGAAGGGACATCCTGCGTGACACTGCAGTGCCACTCCTAGATGGGCCCGGTGTTTGTGTCGGCCACTAGGGTCGCTAATCTTACTCACACAGTCAGCTACCTCATTGCGCCTCTTTTTTTCTTTGCGTCATGTGCTGTTTGGGGAGGGTTTTTTGGAAGGGCCATCCTGCGTGACACTGCAGTGCCACTCCTAGATGGGCCCGGTGTTTGTGTCGGCCACTAGGGTCGCTAATCTTACTCACACAGCTACCTCATTGCGCCTCTTTTTTTCTTTGCGTCATGTGCTGTTTGGGGAGGGTTTTTTGGAAGGGCCATCCTGCGTGACACTGCAGTGCCACTCCTAGATGGGCCCGGTGTTTGTGTCGGCCACTAGGGTCGCTAATCTTACTCACACAGCTACCTCATTGCGCCTCTTTTTTTCTTTGCGTCATGTGCTGTTTGGGGAGGGTTTTTTGGAAGGGACATCCTGCGTGACACTGCAGTGCCACTCCTAGATGGGCCCGGTGTTTGTGTCGGCCACTAGGGTCGCTTATCTTACTCACACAGCGACCTCGGTGCAAATTTTAGGACTAAAAATAATATTGTGAGGTGTGAGGTATTCAGAATAGACTGAAAATGAGTGTAAATTATGGTTTTTGAGGTTAATAATACTTTGGGATCAAAATGACCCCCAAATTCTATGATTTAAGCTGTTTTTTAGTGTTTTTGGAAAAAAACACCCGAATCCAAAACACACCCGAATCCGACAAAAATAATTCAGTGAGGTTTTGCCAAAACGCGTTCGAACCCAAAACACGGCCGCGGAACCGAACCCAAAACCAAAACACAAAACCCGAAAAATTTCAGGCGCTCATCTCTAATAAAAACAAGCAGCTATTGGGAAAATCACTTATTAGCAGTGTAAATCCCTGTGTTATATAGCGCTGTAGTGTGTGCTGTGTCTCCCCAAAGGACTTTGTGGGGTCCTGTCCTCAGTCTGAGCATTCCCTGTGTGTGTGCGGTGTGTCGGTACGGCTGTGTCGACATGTTTGATGAGGAGGGTTACGTGGAGGCGGAGCAGGGGCAGATACATGTGGTGTCGCCCCCGACGGGGCCGACACCTGATTGGATGGATATGTGGAAGGTCTTAACCGACAGTGTCAACTCCTTACATAAAAGGTTTGATGACGCAGCAGCCTTGGGACAACCGGGGTCTCAGCCCACGCCTGCCCTGGCGACTCAGAAGCCGTCAGGGGCTCATAAACGCCCGCTAGCTCTGATGGTAGACACAGATGTCGACACGGAGTCTGACTCCAGTGTGGATGAGGATGAGACAAATGTACAGTCTACAACAGCCATCCAATGCATGATTACTGCAATGAAAGCTGTATTGCACATTTCTGATATTAACTCGGTTACCACCAAAAGGGGTATTATGTTTGGGGAGAAAAAGCAGCCAGTGACTTTTCCCCCATCTGATGAATTAAATGATTTGTGTGAAGAAGCGTGGAGTTCCCCTGATAAGAAACTAGTGATTTCTAAGAGGTTACTGATGGCGTACCCTTTCCCGCCAACGGATAGGTTACGTTGGGAAACATCCCCTAGGGTGGACAAGGCGCTAACACGCTTATCTAAAAGGGTGGCACTGCCGTCTCAGGATACGGCCGCCCTAAAGGATCCTGCGGATAGAAAGCAGGAAGCTAACCTGAAGTCTGGGTATACACACTCTGGTACTCTACTGAGACCTGCTATTGCTTCAGCCTGGATGTGTAGTGCTGCAGCAGCATGGACTGATACCCTGTCAGACAACATTGATTCCCTCGAGAGGGATACTATTTTGCTAACCATCGAACATATAAAAGACGTCGTCTTATATATGCGGGATGCACAGAGGGACATTTGCCTGCTGGCATATAGAATTAATGCAATGTCCATTTCTGCCAGGAGAGTATTATGGACTCGGCAGTGGACAGGTGATGCAGATTCTAAAAAACACATGGAGGTTTTGCCTTATAAGGGTGAGGAACTATTTGGGGACGGTCTCTCGGACCTCGTATCCACAGCAACTGCTGGGAAGTCGACTTTTTTGCCTCAGGTTCCCTCACAGCCTAAGAAAGCACCGTATTATCAAATGCAGTCCTTTCGGCCTCAGAAAGGCAAGCGGGTCAGAGGAGCATCCTTTCTGGCCAGAGGCAATGGTAGAGGAAGGAATCTGCACCAGGCAGCCAGTTCCCAGGAACAAAAATCCTCCCCTGCTTCCACTAAGTCCACCGCATGACGTTGGGGCTCCACAGGCGGAGCCAAGTGCGGTGGGGGCGCGTCTCCGAAACTTCAGCAACCAGTGGGTTCGCTCACAAGTGGATCTATGGGTTGTACAAATTGTATCTCAGGGATACAAGCTGGAGTTCGAGGCGACTCCCCCTCACCGTTACCTCAAATCAGCCTTGCCAGCTGCTCCCAGGGAAAGGGAGGTAGTACTGGCGGCAATTCACAAGCTGTACCTCCAGCAGGTGATAATCAAGGTCCCCCTCCTTCAACAGGGCAGGGGTTACTATTCCACAATGTTTGTGGTACCGAAACCGGACGGTTCGGTGAGACCCATCCTGAATTTAAAATCCTTGAACACTTGTATAAAGAAGTTCAAGTTCAAAATGGAATCGCTCAGGGCGGTTATTGCAAGCCTGGAAGAGGGGGATTTTATGGTATCGCTGGACATCAAGGATGCTTACTTGCATGTCCCCATTTTCCCACCTCACCAGGAGTACCTCAGGTTTGTGGTACAGAACTGTCATTACCAATTCCAGACGTTGCCGTTTGGTCTCTCCACGGCTCCGAGAATATTTACCAAGGTAATGGCCGAAATGATGATACTCCTTCGAAGAAAGGGAGTTATAATTATCCCGTACTTGGACGATCTCCTCATAAAGGCGAGGTCCAAACAGCAGTTGTTGGTCAGCGTAGCACTCTCTCAGGAAGTGTTGCAACAGCACGGCTGGATTCTGAATATCCCAAAGTCGCAGCTGATCCCTACGACGCGTCTGCTTTTCCTGGGAATGATTCTGGACACAGAACAGAAGAAGGTATTTCTCCCGGAGGAGAAGGCCCAGGAATTGTCATCTCTGGTCAGGGACCTCCTGAAACCAAAACAGGTGTCGGTGCATCACTGCACGCGAGTCCTGGGAAAGATGGTGGCTTCTTACGAGGCAATTCCCTTCGGCAGGTTTCATGCAAGGATCTTTCAGTGGGATCTGTTGGACAAATGGTCCGGATCGCATCTTCAGATGCATCGGTTGATCACCCTGTCCCCAAGGGCCAGGGTGTCTCTGCTGTGGTGGCTGCAGAGTGCTCATCTTCTCGAGGGACGCAGATTCGGCATACAGGACTGGATCCTGGTGACCACGGATACAAGCCTCCGAGGATGGGGGGGCAGTCACTCGGGGAAGAAACTTCCAGGGACAGTGGTCAAGTCTGGAGACTTCTCTACACATAAATATATTGGAACTAAGGGCCACCTACAACGCCCTGAGTCAAGCAGAGCCCCTGCTTCAAAACCAATCTGTACTGATTCAGTCAGACAACATCACGGCGGTCGCCCATGTAAACCGCCAGGGCGGCACAAGAAGCAGGATGGCAATGGCAGAAGCCACAAGGATTCTTCGATGGGCGGAGAATCACGTGCTAGCACTGTCAGCAGTGTTCATTCCGGGAGTGGACAACTGGGAAGCACACTTCCTCAGCAGGCACGACCTCCACCCGGGAGAGTGGGGACTTCATCAAGAAGTCTTCACACAGATTGTAAATCGTTGGGAACTGCAACAGGTGGACATGATGGCGTCCCACCTCAACAAAAAGCTAAAAAAATATTGCACCAGGTCACGGGACCCTCAGGCGATAGCTGTGGACGCACTAGTGACACCGTGGGTGTACCAGTCGGTTTATGTGTTCCCTCCTCTTCCTCTCATACCCAAGGTACTGAGGATGTTAAGAAAGAGAGGAGTAAGAACTATACTCATCGTTCCGGATTGGCCAAGAAGAACTTCGTATCCAGAACTACAAGAAATGATCTCAGAGGACCCATAGCCTCTGCCTCTCAGACAGGACCTGTTACAGCAGGGGCCCTGTCTGTTCCAAGACTTACCGCGGCTGCGTTTGACGGCATGGCGGTTGAACGCCGGATCCTAGCGGAAAAGGGCATTCCGGATGAAGTTATTCCTACGCTGATAAAGGCTAGGAAAGACGTGACAGCAAAACATTATCACCGTATATGGCGAAAATATGTTGCTTGGTGTGAGGCCAGGAAGGCCCCTGCAGAGGAATTCCAGCTGGGTCGATTCCTGCACTTCCTACAGTCAGGAGTGACTATGGGCCTAAAATTAGGATCCATAAAGGTCCAGATTTCGGCCCTATCTATTTTCTTTCAAAAAGAACAGGCTTCACTGCCTGAAGTTCAGACATTTGTTAAGGGAGTGCTGCATATTCAGCCCCCTTTTGTGCCTCCAGTTGCACCTTGGAATCTTAACGTTGTGTTGGATTTCCTGAAATCACACAGGTTTGAGCCACTTAAGACCGTGGAGCTAAAGTATCTCACGTGGAAGGTGGTCATGCTGTTGGCCTTGGCTTCAGCTAGGCGTGTGTCAGAATTGGCGGCTTTGTCATGTAAAAGCCCGTATCTGATCTTCCATATGGACAGGGCAGAATTGAGGACTCATCCCCGATTTCTCCCAAAGGTGGTATCAGCGTTTCATTTGAACCAACCTGTTGTGGTGCCTGCGGCTACTCGGGACTTGGAGGCTTCCAAGTTGCTGGACGTAGTCAGGGCTTTGAAAATCTATGTAGCCAGGACGGCTGGAGTCAGGAAAACTGACTCGCTGTTTATCCTGCATGCACCCAACAAACTGGGTGCTCCGGCTTCAAAGCAAACTATTGCGCGCTGGATCTGTAACACGATTCAGCAAGCTCATTCTGTGGCAGGGTTACCGCATCCTAAATCAGTAAAAGCCCATTCCACAAGGAAGGTGGGCTCTTCTTGGGCGGCTGCCCGAGGGGTCTCGGCTTTACAGCTTTGCCGAGCTGCTACTTGGTTGGGTTCAAACACATTTGCTAAGTTCTACAAGTTTGATACCCTGGCTGAGGAGGACCTTGCCTTTGCTCACTCAGTGCTGCAGAGTCATCCGCACTCTCCCGCCCGTTTGGGAGCTTTGGTATAATCCCCATGGTCCTTACGGAGTTCCCAGCATCCACTAGGACGTCAGAGAAAATAAGAATTCACTCACCGGTAATTCTATTTCTCGTAGTCCGTAGTGGATGCTGGGCGCCCGTCCCAAGTGCGGACTCTCTGCAATACATGTATATAGTTATTGCTTAACTCAAGGGTTATTGTTATGAGCCATCTGTTACTGAGGCTCAGTTGTTGTTCATACTGTTAACTGGGTATGGTTATCACAAGTTGTACAGTGTGATTGGTGTGGCTGGTATGAGTCTTACCCTGGATTCCAAATCCTTTCCTTGTTGTGTCAGCTCTTCCGGGCACAGTTTCCTTAGCTGAGGTCTGGAGGAGGGGCATAGAGGGAGGAGCCAGTGCACACCAAATAGTACCTAATCTTTCTTTTAGAGTGCCCAGTCTCCTGCGGAGCCCGTCTATTCCCCATGGTCCTTACGGAGTTCCCAGCATCCACTACGGACTACGAGAAATAGAATTACCGGTGAGTAAATTCTTATTTTTTATTTGAAATAACTCTATTATTGTACAGAGCTGCATAATATGTTGTTGCTTTATAAATAAGACTATAGCAGCGGTCATCAACCCGTCTCTTACGAGCGACCAGTAGCTCGCCACCGCAATCCGGGTAGCTCAATCCCCGGCGTCTACTGCTCGACCTCAGGAGGAGTCCTCATTTGACTCCGCTGAGCCTGTCTGTTCGCCCGCGGCACTCCTCCGCCTCGAAGGAGAAAATGCTAGAGGTCAAACTTGACATCTGGCTTGGATCACAGAGCTATAGCGCTACCCAGAAGTGCCGGGAGCGCTTAACGTGGGGAGAAGATGCAGCTTTCTGCGAAGCTGCATCTTCTGCCCTGACACCCCATGACAACGAGCATTGCACCCACAGCCTGAAGCCCCTATCACCGGGCATTACACCCAGAGCCTGAAACCCATGACAACAAGCATTGCACCCACAGACTGAAACCCCTATCAATGGGCATTACACCCACAGCCTGGAACCCCTATCAACGGGCATTACACCCAGAGCCTGAAACCCATGACAACGAGCATTACACCCACAGCCTGAAATCCCTATCAACGGGCATTACACCCACAGCCTGGAACCCCTATCAACGGGCATTACACCTAGAGCCTGAAATCTATGACAACGAGCATTGCACCCACAGCCTGAATCCCCAATAAATGGGCATTACACCAAGAGCCTAACACCTCTATCAACGGCATTACACCCAGAGCCTGAAACCCATGGCAATGAGCATTACACCCACAGCATGAAACCCCTGGCAGCGAGAGCATGACACCCCTAACAACAAGCATGAAACCCAGAGCATGAAACCCCTGGAAACAAGTATGACACCCAGAACTTTAAATCCTTGACAACGAGCATGATACCCCTGACAATGAGCAGGTAATGTAAAAGTAATTAGAAGCCTTACTGTGGTGCATAATGTATAATGGGCATTATGGTGTGTGGCATAATTAATCACTGGCATTGCGGGGGGGCTGTCATAATGTGTCACAGGCATTATGGTGTGTGGCATAATGTATCACGGGTATTGCGGTGTGTGGTATTATGTGTCAGGGGCATTGTGGTGTGTGGCATAATGTATCACGGGTATTGCGGTGTGTGGTATAATGTGTCAGGGGCATTGTGGTGTGTGGCACAATGTATCATGGACATTGCGGTGTGTGGTATAATGTGTCAGGGGCATTGTGGTGTGTGGCATAATGTATCATGGGCATTGCGGTGTGTGGTATAATGTGTCAGAGGCATTGTGGTGTGTGGCACAATGTATCATGGGCATTGCGGTGTGTGGTATAATGTGTCAGGGGCATTGTGGTGT
The DNA here is from genome assembly GCF_028390025.1 of Pseudophryne corroboree. Lineage (NCBI taxonomy): Eukaryota > Metazoa > Chordata > Amphibia > Anura > Myobatrachidae > Pseudophryne > Pseudophryne corroboree. The sequence goes on from NC_086448.1 coordinate 810,480,238, forward strand.
GTGGCATAATGTATCACGGGCATTACAGTGTGTGGCATAATTTATTATGAGTATAGCAACAATATCACTGTATTAATTAAATCCATTGTTGTTTTTCTGTGAAAGATTTATTTAATTTTCACTAAATGACCTTTACATTTTTTGCGTTAACAGCCTGATTTTTTTGCCAAAAATTTTAGTGCTCTTTAGGAGGTTTCATTTTTTTCGAGTAGCTCACACCCCACTTAAGGTTGGAGACCACTGGACTATAGTAAATAACAAGGTTTTTGAACCAGTCTGTTGATTACTTTATTAGTTGTTTTTGTATATTATTCCGCTAGTCCTATGTTATAGCGTTTCCCTAAAACTGATCCGTCATTGTAGCTGCCTGTTGTTCAGAATCTCAGATTATAGAATAATTTATTTGAGATGCCGGAATTCATCATATGGTTCATTTGTTTGCCAGCTTAAAAATCACAGCTACATGAAGAAACAACACTACCGCAATCTGTTGTTTTTATGTGCGCTTTAGTTTTAACATTTTTATTCTCAATAAAAATTACGATATTCAAAAACTGTAATTTAAAAAAAAACCTTTTATTTCAAGATGACAGTCTGAGCATAAAATAGAATTTTGAAGATGCATCATATAAATCAGAAATGTTTCTCAGGAGGCATAATTGATGCTTCGCTCCCTCCCGACTTACCTTGACTCCGCCCGCAGTGCCTCCTGGGAGAGGTGTGATTACGCCTTTCCCAAACTAGCCCACTCCCCAGTGCCCTGCTGCAGCGTTTGGGTGGACATGGGGCAGTGGGCAATCCAATCTCCAGTGGCAGTGTGAGCAAGCTCAGCGCAGGCAGTGGCATCCGCATCACAGCGTGGATCTGTGAGATGTCACTCCAGCATCCAGTCAGACAGCTGGTCTGTACCCCTACCCTACAGTATGTGTAATGCAATGTAATAAGTGCAGGGCCGTTTCTTGGGGCAGGCGAGCAGTGCAACCACACTGGGCGCCCGCCGCGGCACTAACTGTGGCTCCCTGCTTCCCCCTCCTATTTCTCCCCAAGTAACCTGCTCGGTGGGCGCGGAGTTTCACGGAATGACGCGTTGCGTTGTTACGTCATGACGCAACCCCGTCACTCCGCGAAACTCCCCCCCGAGCGGAGTACAGAGGGGGATCCAAGTTAGGAAGAGGGAAAGGCCGGCGCGAGGGGCGACTGGTGAGGCGGGCCAAAGAGCGGTAATCACCTCTGTAAGTATTCTCTCTCTCTCTCTCTCTCTCTCTCAATGTGTAAAATGGGGACACCTGCCGTAAAGTGTGAAATGGAGACTCTTGCCTGCCGTAGTGTGGGGATTTAATGTATCAAGGGCATTGCGGTGTGTGGCATGATATGGTGCAGGGGGCATTACGGTGTGGGGCTTAATATGGAAGAATTTTTTTTTTCCTGTGGTGGTCGTGATCTGTTGGAGCAGGGTCAAAAACTGGATTGTGAGGTAGTCTTTTCAGACAAGGCCATGCCCATTTAAATGAGGCCACACCCATTTAGATGAGGCCACGCCCCCTTGCCGGGTGCGCAAGCAAGTTTTTTTTTTATCTAGGTGGGGGGGGGGGGGGGGGGGGGGCACATTTTTTTATGTCATGGGGGGGCGCATTTTTAAATCTCGCACTGGGAGCCAAATTGGCTAGAAACAGCCCTGAATAAGTGCAACTATTTCACTGGGTGTGGGGTTGTAGATTTATCAAGATAGGTTAGTTTATTAATGAAAGAGATATAGGGAGGGATCTTGAGGTATTATTAATGGGCAGGTAAGGTTATTATAGATTTACAGAGAGTGAGGCATAGATAGTGGGGATTGTGGGGGGGGGAGTATCTCTTTCATAACATGACCTTCCATAATTGTTGCCACCCAAGGATTCGTGGTTTAATGATAAGAATATATTACTGACAGTCAGGGCTGTAACTAGGGTGGTGCAGACGGTGCTTTGCACATAGTGCATTTGCCATGCCGGGGCACTTTCTGCAGCCACCCCAACTGGCTGCATTTGTACAGTATGTGTAGACAGCTGCCGCGTTTGCCGCTGTACACATTACAGCCAGTAGCAAAGATGAGGGAGAGTGTATTCCCCATGTGTCCAGCCACCCTACTGCATTTGGGAAGGTGGACTTCCGGGTGTTGGAGCCGGCAGATTTAAAATGTAAGTAAACTATGCTCTGGTGGTGGGTGAGGATGGACAAAGACAGACACACCCCCTCCCCCTCCCACTTTTCACTGACACTACAATGGGAGAGGAATGATGAGGAGGAATGAGGTGTAGGAGCTCTTCCTGGCATAATGTGTATAAGGGACTCTTCTGTGGTGTAATATGTATAAGGGACACGACTGTGGTGTAACGTGTATAAGGGGCTCTACTGTGTGGTGTAATGTGACTAACAGACACTACTGTGTGGTATAATGTGAATAGGTACTATTCTGTTGCTACACCCCTTCCCCATGTAGCAACACCCCTATATTTTTGCTGCACACATTCGTTGTGCACTGTCCCTGTTTTAAATATTGGGGGAGGGGGCACCAATTCTCATTCTGGCACAGGGCACCAAAATGTCCTGTTACACCACAGTCTCTCAATGTGCGGGGAAGCGAGTTCCGTGTTAGAGCTGCATGACTAAAAACTTTACCCCAAGATGAATTCCGTGACATTCTACTGCGAAAAGTTTTTCATGGGGTCGTTAAGTTTATTAAACTGCATCCTGTCTGCCACTGCTTTGCCGTAACGTTTCATAGATGTGCTTTATTCTAAAAGTAACTGTCGTGTGTTTGTGCCGCTGCTCTGTCGCTTAGTAACCAGCCAGCTCGCTGCAGCCCTTGGTCTATATTGGTGAACAATATTGTGAGCTGTGAGGTGGTAAAAATTGACTGGAAATGACTGTAAATTAATGTTATTGAGGTTATTAATACTGTAGGAGCAAAAACATGCCCAAATGACATGACTTCAGCCAGGGGTGTTTTAAGAGAGGAGGAGGCCAATGTGCAGCCTTCTGCTTCAGGGTCCCCCTCCTCTCTGACTGATGCACAAGATTTAATACTTACCTCTCCGCAGTCCCCCGGCGGTGCCACCCTTCTCCGCGGCAGCGGCAATAGAATCTGAGACCAGACTCTATTGCGCATGCGCAAACCATCGGGGAACACAGCGCGGCAGCCATTTTCCCGAAGATTTTGCTACTGCGCATGCGCGAACTCCGGGAAAATGGCCGCCGTGCCATCTTTCTGGAGTTTTCAGCAGGCACAATAGAGTTTGTTCCCCCTAGTTTTCAAACTCTATTGCGCTGCTGAAAAGGGATGGCTTTGACGGGGGACTTCAGAGAGGTAAGTATTAAGCAAATGGGTGCAGTGTGCGCGGGGTGGGCCCCCTGGACCTGGGGGGCCGTGTGCCTCGCACACACTGTACCCATTACAGAAACGCCAATAACTTTAGCTGTTTTTAGCAATAAAAAAAAATACAGATCCAAAACTAAAACCAAAACACGTGAGGGTTGTTTTACCTCTCCAAAACTAAAACACAAAGATGAATCTAGATACAGGGGTTGACACACATCTCTAATTAATATAAATTGGCAGAATTTTTTTTTTTTTACTCTCCTACAATTTTGGACTGATTCTTTTACAGCAGTGGTTCTCAAACTCGGTCCTCAGGACCCCACCACATGGTTCACGTTTTCCATGTCACCCAGCAGCTGCTCTGTGTATCACCAACTGTCACATTTTAAAAACCTACAGGTGACCTGCAAAACATGAACCGTGTGGGGTCCTGAGGACCGAGTTTGAGAACCTGTGTTTTACAGCAATGAAGCCATGAGAATAAGGAAACATCATGTTTCTTTTTGTAAGCATCACAATTGTATATTTTATTGTTTCCTAAACCTTTGGTTTATGTGTTCATACACATGCAACGTTCTGTGTGTGAGATGCACCTAAATTGTACTGCACGCAACCCGCAGTCCGAGATAGCTGGTGCCTGATTACCGCGACCACAGAATAGATGTCTAAAACAGGGTCAATTTGTGGAGCTAAACAGCTTCAGCAGATCCAGGAAAAGCCCCTCTATGGGGGTCATTCCGAGTTGTTCGCTCTGTATTTTTTTCTCGCAACGGAGCGATTAGTCGCTAATGCGCATGCGCAATGCCCGCAGTGCGGCTGCGCAAAGTAAATTTGCTATGCAGTTAGGTATTTTACTCACGGCATTACGAGGTTTTTTCTTCGTTCTGGTGATCGTAATGTGATTGACAGGAAGTGGGTGTTTCTGGGCGGAAACTGGCCGTTTTATGGGGGTGTGCGAAAAAACGCGACCGTTTCTGGGAAAAACGTGGGAGTGGCTGGAGAAACGGAGGTGTGTCTGGGCGAACGCTGGGTGTGTTTGTGACGTCAAACCAGGAACGACAAGCACTGAACTGATCGCAGATGCCGAGTAAGTGTGGAGCTACTCAGAAACTGCTAAGAAGTGTCTATTCGCAATTTTGCTAATCTTTCTTTCGCAATTTTGATAAGCTAAGATTCACTCCCAGTAGGCGGCGGCTTAGCGTGTGCAAAGCTGCTAAAAGCAGCTTGTGAGCGAACAACTCGGAATGAGGGCCTATATACACAGAGCCTATTTAGAGTTAGGAGAAAGTCCAGCTTCAGTAGGTGGTGTAATACTAATAATTGAACTTTGGCCAAAACCAATTAGCGTTAAATGGGAAAGGCCAGAAGTTCTTTCAAATTTTTTTGTCTAGCAAAAAAGAGCCACATTTAGGGGGTCATTCCGAGTTGTTCGCTCGCTAGCAGTTTTTAGCAGCCGTGCAAACGCATAATCGCCGCCCACAGGGGAGTGTATTTTTGCTTTGCAGGAGTGCGAACGCCTGTGCAGCAAAGCGCCTCCAAACACATTTTGTGCAAAACAAGACCAGCCCTGTAGTTACTTATCCTATGTGATGATTGCTGCGATGAGTGACACGGTAATAACGTCAGATACCCGCCCATCAAACGCCCGGCCACGCCTGCGTTTTTCCAAACACTCCCAGAAAACGGTCAGTTGTCACCCATACACACCCTCTTTCTGTCAATCTCTGTCAATCTCCTTGCGTTCAGCTGTGCGATTGGAATCGTCGCTAGAACCAGTGCAAAACCACAAAGGACTTCATACCCGTATGATGCGCGTGCGCATTGCAGTGTATACGCATGCGCAGATTAGCCGTTTTTTTTCACTGATCACTACGCAGCGATCAAAGGCAGCTAGCGATCAACTCGGAATGTCCCCCTTAGTTTCCATGAAATCCAGACAAATGATACTAATTTAAACATAGATGAACCAGGGAGTTGTTAGTTGTTTCAGAAATACTGACACCCTTGACCCAAAAGCCAATAATCATCCCTTTTACCAATGACGACTAGTAATATGTGTGCAGATTCAGATGGCTTATCTCACACCTCATATACCCACCAAGCCGGAGCACGACACGTGACGTACTTCATGGGCTACGCGCTGCCAACATCACATGTAGGAGGTGGTCATAATAGTGTGACTCGACCGTGTATGATTGGGTGGTGAGTTTTGACTATAAAAATCATTGGAGTAATACGCAGATGATCTTTGTAAGCTATAAATATCTTTGTATTATTATAATCTTTTTTATAGTCAAAACTCTTGAGTGTACTGGAGTATGACAGGTGAGGCTCTGCTTCCCCTGACCGCATATCACTGCTTACCTCCCAACATCGGGAAGCAGGTAAGCTACCGCCGCGCCATGGCCAAAAGGGGGTGTGGCCTATAGAAAAGGCAGCGTGGTTTCACAGTAGAGCCGTGATCCTGAGCCAACCCCCATTTTCCATCACTATGATGGCATGCCCAGTGCTCTGTGAGCTGCTGACATTCCCCAGCAGTACCTCTGTCTCCCGTGAATAGACGCTCTGCTCATGCGCACAGCATATATACAGTATTCACTGCTGCTCTGCTAGCCAGAGCAGTGACTTGACAGGAGCCTCCCAACTGCCCCCCCCCCCCCCACCGCGTGACACTACGGTCTGCCGGTAGGACAGCGGGACAGTCCCAAAAAGAGTGACTGTCCCGTGAAAATCGGTGCTGCAAATGACACTGTCCTGCGATCAGATAGACGCTGCCCAGGGGGAGTGAAAATTTGCATGTGTACGCCGTGCGAAACTTCCCCTCAGTCAGCGGACAGCTGCAAATCCGTTCTCATCACACTAACCATCTGATGTATTCAGAGGTGTAACTAGCGCGGGGCGAGCAGGGCACGTGCCCTAGGCGCCATGGCAGGCCCAACGGGTGTGGATCATCAAATCGACAGTGTCTCGGTCGACCACTATAGGTCGACAGTCACTAGGTCGACAGGGTCTGAAGGTCGACAGGGTTTCTAGGCCGATGTGTGCTAGGTCGACAGGTCAAAAGGTCGACATGAGTTTTTCATGTTTTTTTGGTGTCGTTTTCTCCGTACAGTGACCGGGAAGCTGAATTAGTGCACCATGTTCCCTCGCATGGCTTCGGGCAAGGTGCCTCACTCCACTACCGCTTCGCTCGGCACAGATTACTGTTCCAATCGTAGTCCACGTGGATTGTTAAGTATGGAAAAGTTCAAAAAAGAAAAAAAAAGTTCAAAACTCATGTCGACCTTTTAACCTGTCGACCTAGCACATGTTGACCTAGAAACCCTGTTGACCTTCAGACCCTGTCGCCCTAGTGACTGTCGACCTATAGTGGTCGACCTAAACATTGTCGACCTAGACAGTGTCGATCTTCAGACAGGATCCCGGCCCAACAGAGGGGGGCGCTACCGGCACCTGCATGGCCTGCTCGCCCCACTGTGCTCACCAACGCCGCGGCCCGCCGGAGCTCCGTCAGTCTCCCCCGCTGCCCTCCAACCTGCTATTTTCTTCCGCTGCAAGGATCGTGACCGCGATGTGTCACGCTCCCTGTTTGATCAGCCCAGTGCCCTCCGCCAGCTCCCGATCATGGCTCCAGGCCCCCTCAGATCCCGGCTCCCAGGCACCTCGCCAGCTCCAGGTCCACCGATCCCAGCTTCCATCCACCCAACCCCGCCGGCTCCCGAGTCCCTTGAGGTAAAGGGAGGAGGGGGGGGTGCTGGGGTGCTAGAGGAAACACATTGAGAAGCATGGGGGGGAAAAGAGACATAGAAGGGGGGTGGCAGAGACATGGGGGTTGAGGCACTGAGAGACATAGTAGGGGGAGAACGAGAGAGACATAGAAGGGGGGAGAGAGAGATACTGAGAGACATAGAAGGGGGGGCAGGGACAGTGAGAGACATGGGGAGTTGAGGCACTAAGATACATAGTAGGGGGGAGAGAGAGACACTGAGACATTGAAGTGGGAGAGAGAGACACTGAGAGACATAGAAGGGGGAGAGAGACACAGGGCGGGATGTACTAAGCTCTCCCGCCGCGGAATCTCCCCTCTCTGCGAATCCATTATCTGCTGCACGGTAACTGCTCTCCTCCCTCTGTACGGCGCTACTCTTCGCTCCCCGTAGGTCTCTCATCTCCCCTTCCGCATCTGAATCCCCATCGCTGCGGCCACTCTGCTCTCTGCATTGACTCAGCCGCCCTCCCCATTCCTATTCTCTTCCGCACGCGCATTTAGCATAGCATCCCGTCATGTGCACACTGAAGTGACAGAGAAATAGGAAAGGTGGAGGGCAGCTGAGTCAACGCGTAGAGTAGAGTGGCAGCGGTCATGGGGATTCAGATGCGGAAGGGGAGATGAGAGACCTACGGGGAGTGAAGAGCAGCGCCGTCCAGAGGGAGGAGAGCAGTTACCGTGCAGCAGGTAATGGAATTGCAGAGAGGGGAGATCCCGCGGTGGGAGAGCTTAGAACATCCCGCCCACACTGAGAGACATAGAAGGGAGGAGAGAGAGTCACTGAGAGACATAAAAGGGGGGGAAAGAGACACTGAGAGACATAGAGGGGGAGAGAGACACTGAGAGACATAGAAGGGGGGGAGAGACACTAAGAGATATAGAAGGGGGTGAGAGACACTGAAAGACATAGAAGGGTAGAGACACTAAGAGACATAGAAAAAAAAGGGGGGAGACACCCTGAGAGACAAATAATGACACACTGAGAGACAAAATGAAGGGGATGGGGAGACACAGAGACATAGAATGTGATGGTGTGCTGAGAGACTTTGCAGGGGGAGGTGATGGTGTGCTGAGAGATGATGTAAGGGGTAGGTGATTATGTGCTGAGAGACGATGTAAGGGGTAGGTGATGATGTGCTGAGAGACGATGTAAGGGGTAGGTGATGATGTGCTGAGAGACGATGTAGGGGGTAGGTGATCGTGTGCTGAGAGACGACACAGGGGGTAGGTGGTGGTGTGCGGAGAGACGATGCAGGGGGAGGTGATGGTGTGCTAAGAGATGTCGCAGGGGGAGGTGATGGTGTGCTGAGAGATGTTGCAGGGGGAGGTGATGGTGTGCTGAAAGATGTTGCAGGGGGAGGTGATGGTAGGCTGAGAGACAAAGGTGGGGTAAGGGGATGGTGTGCTGAGAGACGACACGAGGGGGAGATGATGGTGTGCTGAGAGACGTCGCAGGGGGAGGTGATAATGTGCTGTAGATGTTGGTGGGGTAAGGGGATGGTGTGCTGAGAGACGCAGGAGGAGATGGTGTGGCTGATAGACGCAGGGGGAGATGGTGTGGCTGAGAGACACAGGAGGCAGGATGTGACACAGAGGATAGGATGTGAGTCTGGTTGAGCCGCTGTTGTATGATGCTGACTTGTTAATATTCCTACACAAACAGGCATCTTCTAGATGATGTGATATCCTACATGAATAGAGAATACCAACTGAAGATGCCGTCTGCCTTAGAGGCTCCACAGTGTGAGAATCCATCATATAGGTAAGGTAAATGTGGAATTGAAAATAATTATGCCAGTGTGACGTGAATCAGGTGGCGTGTCATGTTGGCACATCCCATTTTCAGTGGCTATGCCCCTTCTGGTATGTGACCACGGCCCTTCTGTTGCATGGCCACGCCCATTTTTCGGTGCATGCTTGTGTGCTTTATTTGTGTGTGTGTGTGGGGGGGGGGGGGGAGGGGGTTGGGCGCCACTCTTCATCTTGCCCTGGGCTCCGAAAACCCTAGTTACACCTCTGCATGTATTTCCCATTCTGTGCAGTGTGTGCAGTATGTGCGTAGCCTAGGACTTACTCCTCCAGTGCGAAAAAGTCAAGCTGATCGGGGTCGGAGCTGACATCACACACCTGCTCTGAAAACGCTTGGGAATGCCTGCATTTTTCCTGACACTCCCCGAAAATGTCCAGTTACCACCCACAAACCGCCTCTTTCTGTCAATCACCATCCTGTCGCTGTTTGGCGAAGCACCTGCGTATTGCGGTGCATATGCATGCACAATAGTTTGATAATCGCCCGCTAGCAGCGATCAGGTTTGAATTGGGCCCTTGGTGTTAATCTGTTTTGCACAATAAAGCTTGCGGCTACAACTAAAATCACAGGTGCGCTGATAATGAAAGAGAATAAAGTGGTTGGAATCTCCTTATCGGAGGGAGCACAGGACAGACACAGATACGCTGACCTGGAATCTGATAAAAGAGCCGCTGATCCCTTCCTGAGGTTCTAAGGTAGACGTTAGGCTCTATTACACCCCTTTCCAATGGAAGAAGCCAGTCTCTGCCTCTCTGGCTTATGATAATACAATCCAGGCTTTGTTTTATGCTGCTTATACCGCACACAGCGAAGCTCTATTCCTCCATCCTATGGTACAGCAAGCCAGGCTCTCTCCTCCTGGCTCAGGAGGCACAATGTCAGGCTCTATTTCCCTGGCTTTCAGTATAAAAAGCCAGGCTTCTCCTCTGCTTCCAGCACATGGACTGAAGATTGGCTTCTCTGGAGGTTATTATGCAGAATGATTTGCACTGCTCATTTTACGCAGACCTTTGCTGTTGCAATGCACCTAATCTAAAAACATTGAGCGTATTAAATTATGTCTGATTTGACCAAATTTACTATTAAAGGAACAGGGGGCCCGCACCAGACTAGATCGCTGCTATGCGTTTTCGCACAGTGGGCGATTATCAAACTATTGCGCATGCGTATGCACCGCAATGCGCACACACGTCACTAAACAGCAACAGGATGGTGCGAAAATATCGATTGCACGGCCATATGCAAAGTGATTGATAGGAAGAGGGCGTTTGTGGGTGGTAACTGACCATTTACTGGGAGTGTCAGGAAAAACGCAGGTGTGCCCAAGCGTTTTCAGGGCGGGTGTGTGACGTCAGCTCCGGCCCCAATCAGCCTGTTTGTATCGCACTGTAGGAGTAAGTCCTGGGCTACGCACACACTGCACACACTGGAAAAATCATTTGATGGTGACCGTTCAGCAGTTCCACTGCTCATAGGCCTGCTTAGTATATTTGGATCACTTCCGTAATCAATGACAACATATATTTAACACTATAGATGGTTTATAATATTTATATTATTTAAATGTATTAAACATTTAATAAAAATAAATAAGTGGTCAGGAAAAGGTTAAACATACCATAAGAAATAAATAAACACACATAATAAAACCAGTACTGCACTTTCTCAGCACACATTCTCCCACCTCATGGTATGGCTTCTGCTTCTTCTTCCTGGTATCTACTCTCTGGCCCTGTGCACTGACTGAGGACTCAGATCCACACACACAGCAAACTTTGTAGAAGAAGCTGCTACCAATGGGCATGTGCAGCAGCTCCACTCTGTCCCTTACACTGCATGTTGTGGCGGCAGCTCTAGTAATTGTATTATATAACATGATATTGTCGTAATTTGAGCCACTTGCAAAAGGAGGAGTTTTAGGCGACTGGAACCCCCCCACACCCCCTGCATTTGCCTATGAAATCATGTAACTTGCACCTGTTTTTGTTCCTGTATTATTATTATGATAAATAACATCCATTTCCACTCAATTTTCACTACCACACCATACAGTACACTCTCCCATGTGAAATGGTACCTGAAATTAAATCCGATACAAGAGATCCGGTTTAAAAATCCGAGACCAGACCTTGCAGGAAGATTCAAAACCGAAACTTAATTCTACTTACAGGTGAATCCCAAAGTTCAGGTGTGTTTGGTTTTCAGCTACACCAAACAGATCATTTCTAGGAATTCTCCAGAACTGTACAGTAGGGTCTCTTGGAGCATTCGGCTCAATGTTTCTGTTGCACACCTGTATACACCTTTCACACAGCTTAAACAACCCAGGTTGTGGGAGTGAAAAGGTACCGGAAAAATAAACCCGGTCCAGTGACCTGGAAATCCAATTGGGAAAAGACCTGGATAATGGAACATGTTGAATGGGGCTGACCTGGGAAAAACCTGTGTTGGAGCCACAGTGTAAATGGATCTGTCCTGGGTCTGACCTGGGTTGAACCGTGTTCCAAATCTTTGGTCCGACCATGGATTTTGGTATTGTCACGACGCTGCCGGCAAATTGCCACATGCGATGTGGGGGTAATTTTTGGACACACGGGATTAATCAAACACCTTCAGCTACCACCAGAAAAGACTTTTCAACGTATTATGGACGTTGCAGGCGTCTCAAGCTTTACCTGTTGCACACACACTGCAATACTTAGAAAAATAGGTAGACGTGAGCCACACGGGCTCTGAGTTCATAAGAATCACAGAATCAGAACTAAAATTAGATATTTCATTTCAAGAATACTTCAGAGCTTTAGTTACAAAAAGGTTACAAAGATTATTAACAATATTTTAAAAACATACACAGAATACAGCAATCTCAATAAATGAAAGAAAATAAAACATACAGAAAACCTAGCTCACTTACTCAAACGAATTTAGGTATTTCTGCTGTGGGGGATTTCATAGAATAACTCAGGTCATCTCCAACAGTGTTGAGTCCCCAAGAGATCACACGTTTTGTCCCCATGAGGGAGACAGATATAGTCTTCAGCTCCAGCAGGCCCCATCCCTTGGGATTTTTAACTACTTACCTGCTGGACACTACACCTACACCAGTTTTACATACTTGGTGCTTGGAAACAGGCAAGGGGTGTAGCCCAAAGGCATACTGTAGGAATCTCTTTCAAAGACAGTTAGGTCTGGACCCTGGGGGGTCACATCTTCCTAAGCCTGGAATTGTGTATTTGAAGTTTTAGAGGTTTATGACATTAGCCAGGAAATAGGACTCCTGCATTCCCATCAGGACATTTGGTCACCCTTCCCTGGCCTGTTTACAGAGCCCCCTTCCCCCTTGTTGACATAACAAATAAATTGGGCTTTTCAGACCTCAATGTCCAGAGCTTGGCAATATCTGCTTTTGAAGTAGAAATGCTATCCCCTTTTACACAGGAAATGTCAGGATCCCAGACCACAGATAATTTATATTTTGGACAATATACAATTCTCCCTTTTATCAGTATTTATAACCTCTGGTCTGGTCATTGCACATGTCATCTCAAACTTTATGGTCTGCAGATCTCCCCCAGCCTGGATGTTTGGAGATGAAATGCAGGACATTGCCTGTCAGCCATTTTGTCACATCTAAGCTGAAAGAATACAAAAGTATATATATACAGTCACTTGAAAACATTATTGGTGATTATTCCTGCAGGTAATCACCACACCTTAGATCACATATAATGTGTGATCCTCCTTTCTGTATTTAAACATGACAGGTATGAAAAGGGATATCGCTGTGCATCTGGGCAACACCATGCTGCGCTGCAGATGGGGCAGATTTAAAGGGTTTGAGGGAGGTGCATCCAAACTAAAATCTAAATTGCATTGAGAGAATAAAGCTGGCCAGCATTTGTGGGCTTCATGCAAAGGCAGCCAATATTTACCCTGCATGCAAACATAATGTATGTATTTGTACCACCACCTCCTCTTTCTCACTTTATTCCCAGCTCAGAATCAGTCCTTGACTTAGCTGATGGTGGGTTTCATTTGCAGCAAATGGATACTAAATCATTGCAAGAAAGTTGGCAAGTTCAGTGACTGGATTTATTGATCCATAAAAAGCCGTCTTTTAAAGCAATCCATATAACCTAACAACTGGCTGTACTCATCAGACCTGTAAGAAGTATTGGCTGCATAATCCACGTTCTCTCATCACCTCCTTCCCTCTTATAGTTATCGCTGTTTCCTGTTAGATTGCAAGCTTATCTGAGCACCATCCTTATTATATTGTGTTCATCCTTCTGTAAAATAAAAACTGGGCAATCGGTATAATGCCTGCTATGTTACTATTTACTATATACAGCATTGCTTTAGCTGTTGGCACTACAAATATAAATACACATATAAGATGGAGCTTTATATGGACACATGGGGGAGATGTTCCAAGCGTTGGAGAGAGATAAAGTGGACAAGTTGCCCAAAGCAACCAATGAGCTTCTAACTGTCATTTATCAAGCACAATTTTTGAAATGACAGAATCTGATTGGTTGATTTGTGCAACTGCTTCAGTTTATCGCTCTCCAAGGCTTGATATATCTTCCCAACAGAGGGCCTGATTCTGAGTTGAATTGTAATCCATTGTTTTCGCAGTTGAGCATTTATTGTCAAACTGCGCATGCATCTAAGTCGCACTGCACACACGCAGCGGCTGCCCTGTGACGCCAATCACAGTGAGGATTTATTTTGAAAGTAATTGACAGTCAGGGTACATTTGGGGAAGGTAATGGGGTGTGACATCCTAAATGCAAGCGTGGACATTTTTGGGGTGTGTCCCGTATGCAGTAAAAGCCACTCCGGCGTCTCTCCTCCTGTGGCATGCTGTGGAACCATAGAGCTAATTGACCGATCTGCGAGCGTCGCTGCGTCTTTGTACGCAGCCACTTGGACTCCAAAAGCTGCCACTGGGCATCCCAATACATTTTTAGGCAGCGGCAGCATGATTATATTGTCACGCCTTAGCTGCATACAAACTCGCTGCTGCGGATGCATTAGCCTCCATCCCTGAATCATGCCAAGAGTTATAATTACTTCCACCTTTGTTTTTGTGCTACAGGTAGAGGATTAGACATACAGTACTTTAAGGTACTATGAATATATGTGCAGAAAAACAACAACATACCAATAAACTATATAAATAGCATTAAGAATATTAATAGCTGCAGAGCGTTCAGTGGAGCAATGGATGTCTGGCTGTGCTCGGTGGAAACGAGCGCAACAGTCACTGCTGGATGTGACCCATTTGTGACAGCCCAGCGTATAAATAAGGAAAGGAAATACAAGAATAATAACTACCATTATTATTACTGTTCCGATTAATACTACCACTGTTATTGTTACTGATATTATTATTAATATTGGACTGTATAATGCATCAGAAAACTGGGACCCAATGATGAGAGACCATGTCAGCTACAATATACCTCATAGTTGTTGCTAATTATTTGGTGAGGAAACTGTATTCAAAACAAAGTAAAGCCTTGTGGCCAGGGCAGCCACCAGGGGGGAACTGTGGGGACTAGTGTCCCGGGCCCTTACAGAGAGGGGGGCCCACCCCTGGCTCCTACCGCCAATACCTGGAGAGCTGCACCAGGCTGTGAAACAACAGCAGACTGATGCCCAGAGAGGACGTCTAAGAAACAAGCCTTCCCTGCGCATCAGCTCTCTAGGAACCGTTCCTGTAGGACCGCAACACTCCACTTATATGTAACGTCTCAATGTATGACATCATAGAGGGGTGGAGCAGTGCGGCAGAACCTTTTTGTGGACAGGGAGGGGCCCTATCTACTTTGTTAGTCCCAGGCCCCACAATTTCTGATAGAGCATTATCTTGCTGTAAATGTCATTCACAGGCTGGTACACCGCAGCCAGGAATGGAGGAACCTGATTGGCAATGATATTAACATTTCCCATGAAATTCAAATATTGCTCAACGCATGTAAACTCTACTCAGAGAGGGCCAGATTTATCAAGCCTCCAAATCAGCTCCAAACTGCCATGTTACAGGCTGTGTTTGAAAAATGACAGTTAGGAGCTGATTGGCTGTTACTTTATCACTGTGCAATTTATCACTCTCCAAGGCTTGATAAATCTGGGCCAGAGTGCCAGACTTGGATAAAACCGCAGCACTGTGAGGCATGTGCAGAACCGGTCCTGCAATCACATTGAAGAAATGCGATCACCTCTGCCTGAGGCGTTCGCTGGGAGGGGTGGCAGTGATCACGCTGAGCGAAAAAAATTGTGGGTCCTAGGGCCTCCTCATTATAAAACATTGGGGTCCTACTCCACCGTTTCTGGGTCCCATCACACTGTATGTGGAGTGAGGGAAGGCAGCAGTTGGGACAGTGTGGGGGCCAGGTGGCAGCTTATGGCTGTGCTGGGTCAGGTAGCAATTAGGATAGAGAGGTACAGTGCAAGTAGCAGTTGGGTCTGAAGCAAGGAGAAGTTGGGGTAGAGATGGGAGTAGAGGGGGGGCTGTAAAGGCAGGCAGCGCTAAAGGTAGGGAGAGGGTAAGTTCAAACAGCAGTTGGACCAGTGTTGGGGTGGCTAGTGGCAGGCAGTGCTGGGAGAAGTTAGGGGTTAATTGTAGATAGCAGCTGTGGCAGTACTTGGGGGCAAGGAAGCAGTTAGGGGCAGAAGTACTGATAGGGAGGGGATATGGATAGATACTGTGGGTAGGAAGGTGCATGGGTAGATAGTTACTGTAGGTAGAGGGTAGCTGAGGCAGTACTGGGAACAAGGATGGGGTTAGAGGCAGGAACTACTGGGAGAGGGGAGAGGACATGGGTAGATGCAGATGGTAGCTGGGGCAGTACTGGGGGGCAAGGAGGGGTTATGGGCAGGAAGTACTGGGAGTAGGAAGGGGGCATGGGTAGATACTGGGGGCAAGGGGGGGGTTAGGGGCACAAAGTGCTGGTGTTAGGGAGATAGTATGGGTAGATACTGGGGGCAGTGGATAGGGGGCAAGAAGGGGGTAAGAGGCAGGAAATACTGGGGGGTAGGGTACGGGTAGATGGCTGCTGGGGCAGCGGAGACATGACCTCTACACACGTGTGTGGCTGGCAGCGGGGACCGCGGGCGTATATGACAGCACACCTATAGGTATACACATCTTACCAGGTGCCGAGTGCGGGAAGTAAGGCTGAGGAAGTAGCCGCAGCTGTGTGTGGGCACTCTCCAATGGTGGCATCCTGCTAAGCGGAGCTGCAGCCAAGGAGAGGATGCTGAAGCGCGGGGTGTGTAGGAGGGGTGACGGCCGGTATCTAGGAGGCGATGTCCGGTGCTCGGCAGATGCTCCTTTTGGGACTTGTGAGACGGCTCGGCCGGTCTCTGTCACAGGAAGAGGGTGAAGACTGAAGAAAGACATTCCGCTGCCCAGTAGGTACGCTAGCTGCTGCTGCTGAGCGGGTTGTTACTGTGAGGCAGTGGGTTCAGGCCACTCTGATGTGGCAGGCCGCTGTCAGCGTATCAGGGCAGACAAGTGGAGAGGGTCAGTGAATTCTTATTGGCTGACACGGAGCACGCAGGCATCAGCGCATCCTGCAGGACCCGCTCATTTTTAAAAACTGGGTCAATGCGCTATAATGCGTATTTTGCAATCACTGGAGGGTGTTACAGAGAGAGGGGGAGGAGCAAGAGAGAGGGGGAGGAGTAAAAGGGAGGGAGGCGAGTTAGTGTGTCAGAGAGGGGAGTAAGAAAGAGAGAGAGAGAGACAGTGTCAGGGAGAGGGACAGAGAGACAGTGTCAGGGAGAGGGACTGAGAGACAGTGTCAGGGAGAGGGACAGAGAGACAGTGTCAGGGAGAGGGACAGAGAGACAGTGTCAGGGAGAGGGACAGAGAGACAGTGTCAGGGAGAGGGACTGAGAGACAGTGTCAGGGAGAGGGACAGAGAGACAGTGTCAGGGAGAGGGACAGAGAGACAGTGTCAGGGAGAGGGACTGAGAGACAGTGTCAGGGAGAGACAGGGGCATTTAAGCGGGTGTCAGGGAGAGAGAGAGAGGAGCAAGACTGTCAGGGAGAGGCATATGAGAGAGTGTGTCAGGGAGAGAGATGGAGAGGAGCACGAGAGTGAGTGTGTCAGTGAGAGGGAGGCGCATGAGAGAGAGTATCAGAATCTACTGGGTGTGTCAGCTGCACAAGCTAAATATCAAATTACCACGAACACTGTCCCATATTTTAACATTTTAATCATATTATGAGAAGAATCAAGAGCGGCACCAGACTCTCTATAAGGAGCACTCTAACTGTCCCTACATCTACCAGGTTACAGTCTGTGCAACAAACATAATAAAACTTCACTTTTAATCAATCCAATAAAAGTGAGTTTGGAAAACTCAGAAAAATTCTAAAAACAGCGAAATATGGACACAAACGCATGAAACATATATGTAATAAAAAGAGTCACAGGTTCGGGTTCAATGGATGCGTAATATTAATAATTGATATTCATCAAAATATTTATAGAGGAATAAAGACAGGCATGGTTACTGAATGGTCTTTTCCAGATTCTGCTGCCCTGCATTTGATTACGCATTGAATAAAGGGGGTCATTCCGAGTTGATCGCACGCTGCCGATTTTTGCAGCGCAGCGATCAGATTACTACTGCGCATGCGTATGCCGAGCAATGTGCACGCACGACGTACGGGTACAAAGGCATTTGTTGTTTTGCACAGGTTCTAGCGAAGTTTTCAGTCGCACTGACGGCCACAATGAGAATGACAGGAAGGGGGCGTTTCTGGGAGTCAACTGACCGTTTTTAGGGAGTGTTTGCAAAAACGCAGGCGTGTCTGAAAAAATGCAGGCGTGGCTGGGCGTTCGCTGGGCGGGTGTATGACGTCAAATCTGGACACAAATAGGCTGAGGTGATCACAAGCGCTGAGTAGGTTCAGAGCTACTCAGAAACTGCACAAACTGTTTTCGCGGAGCTCGGCTGCACATGCGTTCGCACTTCTGCTAAGCTAAAATACACTCCCCAGTGGGCGGCGGCATAGCGTTTGCACGGCTGCTAAAACTAGCCAGCGAGCGATCAACTCAGAATGACTCCCACATGGTGAGAGATTTGTACTTGTAGCAACCAATGGAAGTGTAGAGAGATCACTTGTATGTGGATTTCGTTTCTGCTGTCGGCAGATGGCGTAATACCAGCGCAGCCGATGAGAGAACTACTACACATAAATTGTATCATTAGGATACCACATGTATATAAACTAGGACTGTTACTACTGGCTACAGAAAGACCGCCTTTTGGAGCATAGTCAACTGTTTATCAGTGATATATGATGCCTACAAAGTATGCAGCAGAATTTTAACACAACTGCTCCTCTTATTCCATTACCTGGACTATTGCTGTGTAGTATTTCTCTCATTGGCTGCGCTGGTATTACACCGTCAGCCGACAGCAGAAACAAAATCCACATGCTAAGACCCAGGTGATCAGTCTACACTTCCATTGGTTGGTACAAGTACAAATCTCTCACCCTGTATTCAATGCGTAAGCAAATGCAGGGCAGCAGAATCTGCAAAAGACCATTCAGTAACTATG